>NC_064545.1:2210000-2442500 GCF_023856365.1 Brienomyrus brachyistius | reverse complement strand
TATCACACCAAGTATCCATGAGATTAGTTTTGAGGTGCAAAACATCACCAGTCAGAAATGGATCTTCAGCAACAGTCATGATTAATTAGGTTGGAGCTTTGAGAGGGAAACTTTGGCCTGGCCCAGAGAAGGAAATGTCATTTAGTCTCTACCCTTTAAATGAGGCCGGCTTTGGCACAGGTCCTAATAGGATCAAAAAGTCCTTTTAGCTCAGAGTTAAAAGGATGTTTTGTTGGCTTGTAGCCAGCACTGAGCACACTTATCGTCTGTGACAGACGTGGAGATTTCCTCTGAGATGGCATTTTCTGAAGAAGTATAGTGATTCTTCAGTATCCTTCAGTGAAGGAGTCTCATCATACCATTCCACATCACCTGTGGATCACCAAACATTCCTAAAGACTCAATAGAAAGAATCTTGGTGGAAAAATCCCCAAATTCTTCTAGAATCAATTTTTTTTAAATCTTAGGTTTTTAGACCAACACCCAATTCAGTCCTACAGGAAACAGAAGGAGATTCATGGAATAGCCAGTCAATATTATATGTGCAGCACTAACATCAGTTCTGGATGGGTAGTTTTTCGGAGGGAGAGAGAGTGAGCGAGGGCACAACTGAATCAGAAACTGCTCATCAAAAATATTGCGTCCCCTCAGCTACATTTTCATGGAAGTAGGAAGCCCCCCTCCCATTCTTCCCCTTTGTGATCCCTTTGTCTAGAAATTAGCGAAGCTGAGTGCTCAGGCGACTAATTATGTATTCAAATGAAAGAGGCTCGTTAATGTGGCACTGGGGACAGCAGAGATGGCTAGGAGAGGGCAGGGAAATTGAAATGAGGCCTCTGGTGAAGGTGGAGGTACATCTGGAAGTGGTGGACCATGTCATAGCAGATGTCACGTCCCAGGAGGCAGAAGGGTGGCAGTGGGTTCAGCAGGCAGAAGTGATACTCTTGGTTGACAGGGGATGGAGATTTAGTGTATCCTGTCTACCCAAGACAGATTACCCAAGAACACCCACACTCAAGTCAACTGAAGCAAGACACTTCATATTAAGAGAGATAGGTGTGAGTGAATAATTATAGTGAAAAACTATTATATGTCAAGCATTAGTTAGGGATGCTCCTAAAATATATATCAAATCCAAGTTTTAATTGCGACATACAGTTATATTCAGTACAATGTGTAATGATATGCTGGGTGCCTAACTCCCAGACTGTGTTAAAAAGAAACAATGATAGGCTGAGAAATATTTATGCATACAATACTATTTATGAATTCTATATATGTAGGTTAATATACGTAAATATTTTTTAGCCTATGATTCCATGTTGTTGGCATGTCTTTAGAGCTGAACCGTAGGTTTGATTGATCTTGAAGACCTTTAAGCCTCTGCTTCTTATGCATTAAGGTAGTTTTGCATATTTTGCTGGGAGGAAATTACCTGAATTCCCAGCACACAAACCTCACGCAATGTAAGTGACAGTTCCCGCATGGTAGCGCGGCACGCTGCTTCGGCTCCGCACAGCTCGCAGAGACCTTACTCAAACTCACTGCACAATGCGGGCTTACTCACTTCTTCCTGCCTTTTATCTGACATCCTCCAGCTTCTATTCCTCCACATCTCCATTCCTCTGAACCCCCCCATCCAGTGCCCATTCCTCTTCCTCTCTGACAGCTTCTCTCTCTCTCTCTCTCTCCTTCAGAGAGCGAGGTAGATCATACGTTTCCAGATGGGTGAACCACTGGCAGCTTGGTGCTGACTTCACACATACGTGATCTCCCTTACCCTTCACCCCAGATGCACACACACACCACCTCTCACACCTCTGACTCTCTGACTTTCATGTCAAATTCAGGGGCCACACACAGTCACCCTTGTACCCTCCAGGCCCCTGACCTTCAGCCCTGCACGAATCCTTAGAAGGGCCCCATAGAGTCATTATTGATCTTCGAGTTTCTACTGACATGCAAAATGCTTCATTAGGATGACAGATCCCTCGTACTGGTGGCCCTGGACGCTGGGACACTGCACTGTTTCAGCAGCCCAATCCAGTTACCATGCCAGCATTTCACAAGGGAAATGTCCCCCGCGAGAGAGTGATCCCAAGATATCGGGAGGCAGGCTGGAGAAAGAGGGCATGTAAATGGATTTTGAGAAATATGGGCTTGCACAGTTGCAGTCCAAACCGACAATGCCATACAGTAGGCGGTACGAATCAAAGAGTTAGAGATTCTCATCATCCAGCATCAAAGGAGTGTGAACCCGGGACATGCTTTCCAGTGTGAGGGTTGTTTGTCTGAGAAAAGAGGCACCCAGATTCATGAAGCTGCAAGTACGGACAGGGCATATTGCGTCTTCCTATAATGTCCTGGGACATTATATCAAATGTGGTTGATTTTTGATCTTGGTGGGGACTTCCCTTTGACTCTCATTAATGTCTCCTACCCCAAACTCAAAACAAATAAAGGCTGTTAACAAGTGAAAGGTTGCAGCTCACTTTTTGTTTATTCATTTACTTTAGGTATCTCGCTCTTTGTCAGGGTTAATCATTTCCAAAAACGTCACCTTACAGAGTTCCTCTGAAAATGTCTCCACCAGGTTAAGAAAAGGCACACGCAGCCCACCTCGCCTGGCACGCAAACACACCAGCGCATCTTGGCTGGCTCCGCCTCCTCCCACTCTGACAGCAATGCATGGTGTTTCTAACTTGGCATGCAGGCATTAATTCCAGCACAGCTGCTGCCGGATCCCTGTCCCTGAAGGCTGCTCTCCAGCGTGCAGCTTCAGAGACACGCTGCAAATTAACACCATTTGTTCTGCAGAGCCTTCCTCTTAACACTACGTGCATATCTTATTACTCGATACTTGTCTCGCCATGAAAAGAGAGAGAAAATATGGAAAATTTAAATATGCAAATTTTATTTTCCACCGTCCGTCCATCCTCAGATGTGGAGCCCTGTCTGAGGAGTTCTGAAGTTTTCTCTTCCTGCCGGCTCTGTAATTTTTCATTGTGATATCCCTTGAAGAAAGAAACTGATTGAAAATAAATGTCACTGGCACCTGAAAGAAGAGCAAAAAACTGATTCATTCAGTCTGGTAACCAGGTGAAGCCATAGTAATAATATGAAAAAAAATGCCATTTCTGAATTTTAAAATAAAAAGTGTTCATTTGTATTGAAACTATAACGAAGTGTGTATATGTATGTATGTGTGTGTGTGTGTTTGTGTATACATATATATATTTAATTGTGCGTGTGTGTGTGTTTGTGTATACATATATATATTTAATTGTGCGTGTGTGTGTGTCTCTGTACTGCAGTGGCCTCCAGGATGTGCCCTGCCTTTTGCCCAGTGCTTTTTGGAAGTCGTAGGATCGATGGGTATGTGTGTATATATATATATATATATATATATATATATATATATATATATATATATATATATACACAATACACAAATACAACGTATATCTCAACTACTGCTCACTTGCCTGAGATTTTGTTTTTCGTATCTTTCCACTGAGTTTACATCATCCACTGGCCATCTTTTCCCATATAGTACAGCTGAAACCAGATTTTTTTCGGTCAGGGAGACTGAGGGAAAAGGTTACGGTGAAGAGAAGAGGAGACTCTCAGGGGCCCAGATGAGCTGCCTTTGTTTGCAGGCTCTGAGCTGACTGGAATATTAACAACGGCAGAGCATCCGTGGCTCGGGTGTGGTGGAGAGAGGTTAGGGCGAGCTACCTCCCACACGAAACCTCAGCTAGAACTCAGCAGGGCCCCCACCCTGCACACAGCCCCGCGGCTGCAGCAAAAGCGTTCCATCCAAGTCCTAGGAACCTGCAGTGGGGAAATGGTTTGTCCCAGAGGTCAGGGGCCCTGTGATGCCCCAGTAAATGCACACATATGTATACGTTTGTACAGTGACTGCAGAGCCATACATACATGTGCACATACTCTCCATAAACCAAGCAAGCCCATCTGACAATCCATTTGATGACGACTGGCTCTTTCTGATCCCCTTATCAGCATAAAACGCAGGGCATTGTGGGTTTTCAGATGTCATAAAAGAGGCTTTTATCTGCACGGGTGTCCGAGAGAGGTGGGCTTGCCCAGGGGGGCGGCGGAGGGGGTGGGGGAGCGGTTCCCACAGAAACTGGAATGCTGCCACCCCATCTACTGTTCCACACCAATGGCGTGAAGGAATACCTCCGCCATCAGCTGCTCGCTTGGACACAGACCAAGCTGTGCTCTGTGCCACCACTGCTGGCCTGCTCGTAACCAAGCCAGCCCACCTCGAACCAAAGATAACGCCCTGCAAAAAACATTACCTTTTATCTGTAGGTGACTCTCCAAGACATCTGTGCTGAGCAGATGCATTCATTGTTTGCTTACATTTCATTTCTTTGAAGAGTTAGGCTCTGACTGTAAATATGACTTGCTGCTATTGATGATTCCTAGCTGAATGCGGGAGAAGGTGAAGGATTTCAGGAGAGTCCCGGCACTAGGTACGCTACACAACTAGCTAGCTGTGGTCGCGTGTTGCTTTTTTCTTACTGCTGCTGACAAAATTGAGAGCTGTGGCAGTTCCTCAGCTCGTGATAGATCTGTCCTCTTTAGGCGAATGAAGTCTCAATATGAAAACTAATAAAAGGAGCTGTGTCTTGGCATGCTACCTGTTATGCTTCTCGGTTGTAAGAGAATCATATTCAGGGCATCCTCCCAGGTAGGCAGATGCAGTGGGTGGCAAGGTGGTGCAGTGGCACTGTCCCCTTACGCCTCTGGGACCAGGATTCAAGTATCTATCATGGCTCAATGTTTGCATGTGTTCCCTGTGTTGTCGAGTGGTTTCCTCTGGGTCCTCCAGTTTCCCCTTCCATAGTCTAAAAACAAGTTAAAAAATGGAGTCTACAGTGGAATACATCCAGAGTGAGGGTTATGATTTATACCTATGTATTCTGACTCTATTGTGAAAAACACTGAAATTATTTTTATATGGTCTATATGCTGTAAGGAGTGGGAGTGTAAGTGTCACTCATCTTGCTGGTTTCTGCTCACTGGAGGTGGCTGGCAGGTAAGGCATGTCACATGGTTCTGAAGACTCCTCCTCTTGAGATATTGGACACAGAGGCTTCTAACACCTGAAGCTCAGTCCCAGTAGAAGTGTAAAGTTTTAGTGTCGGCAGGGGTGAACCACAGCAGGACGGAGAAAGATGTTCGAGGCAGAGGAGCGACATAGCTGTGGAAGGAACTGAAGGCGCTCCCACAGCGTGGAATGTGGGGGTTTGGCCAGGCTAGCTAATGACGGGCCGACAGCAGCGCCCTGAGCGCTCACAGTACCATCCACATCTGTACAGTAGGTGAAGACAAGCTGGGCAGAGATGCTGTGAAAGATGCACACACAAAGCCTGCAAACTTATACCCCGGCTGTGTTGCTCTGTGTGACAAACGTCTGGCTTCCGGATGTCTCTGCTAATATCTTTGGAAATCACCCATAAACTCAATTATGACGCAAAGGAGCACAAGGCCATTCTGCTGAATAAATTCAGCAATGCAGTAAAGAGGAACCGCTTTCAGCGAAGAACTTTTCTGTATTCACATCACTTTCTGTTGCTTGGAGTTTCAGTCATCGCATCGGGATTCGAGTCAGATGAAGATAATGGCTTGTGGTGATATAGATTCTTTGTAACTGATTAGTCGCAGGCTTTTAAGAGAAACATAAACGACATCACTATCCTCAATCTTACTCACCCATATATTTTTTTTAATGATTCAATTGAATTCTAGTCCTGTACAAGCTTTTTTTAAGATCAATAATGCTTCCCCGCATCTCACATTTAACTACTCATGGTATCTATGGCAACAGCACAGACAATAGCTGCATAAAATCACTCCATCCACAAAGAAGCAAAAGAAATTTAAACAGCAGGCACACTTATGATAACTGTACTGGATTCCTTTGTTAGCATCCAGCAGTAATTATTTTCTTGAAATTTCCATTGTTTTGGGGGAAAAAGTTACATCCTTAGAGAGTGAATGAAACCCACCGTTTTTTTTTTTTGTTCAGTTTTAGTTTTAGTGTTTGCCATAAATGTGTAATTTTGCAAAAAATCTGACAAGGATGCATTGACCAATCAGAAATGACTTTCTTTGAGAAGCTAATGGTGTCTAATACCAACTTGCCTTTTTCTTGAATTGAATTCCAGGCTATACTGAGAATGCGGGGTGAAGGATAATGAAATGGGACCAACAGACATGGGTGCGGTGCCAACAGGCACAGAAACGGCAGAAACTCCAGAGCGTAACTGCCTCACGATTATACCCGTGTGTCATGAGGCGAACTGGCTTGTTACCTTTAAAGGCCACCTCACAGCCACAGAAGAGACGATTCCTGCTGAAGGAGAGCGAACAGTAGAGCCACAGAAAATGATTCATTGGCGCGTCGCACTCATGGGTCTGCCTTTCGAAAAACCCCCCAGGTAAGTGAGTGGGGGACAAGGTGACTGCTCAGGCGGGCAGCTGGCTACCCTGGCTATAAACATTAACCTCTACATGACAGTGAATTTCACTAGTCGGGTACAAGCTTTGCTGGAATTAAATGTATCTCTCAAAAGCCCCAATTAATAGGCTTTTGGATGAGCAAGTCATAAAAGAATATGTTAAATGTGAAGAACCAGAAAGGCGAGTCATATAAACAAAGTTAGTACCTCATTTCTCATGAAAAACGCCAGGAAGGTAGTCTTTCAAAGACAACATGCTCCTGTGTCATCTTTTCATCCATTTATACTAATTTCAGCCTGTTTTTGGCTGATTCAAAAGTATGTTAACTCTGCTATTTCACTCCTACCTAATCCCTCCCAATACAGTATCTGAATCATCCACAGAATGGCCCCCAGTTCCATTCTATGCCATTCCATGACAGCCCATTTGCTGATGTAACCCTTCACTCTGGGAAATGAAGATGGACAGTTTCTGTTACTTGAGTATGAGAGATCAGCCCTGAGTCCTTCACTCTCAGGTACATCTCTCTGCTGTAGGTTGGTCTTTACTCATCCTGGTAGGCACAACTCTAACTGAAACAAGAAAGTATGATGTTTTCTGGTGTCACATAGCGATGACATTTAAAATACAGTGGGCTGGCAGAATTTGTACTTCGCGAGACCCATAATGTCCATCAAACTGCATAGTGACAGCATTTCTCTTGATTCTTTTACAGGGCTCTGCAATCACTGAGCTGAGCATGACAGTTTAAGCTCTATAGGGCTGTCAAAATCCTTCTTTGTTTTTGGCTTCTGTTATTTTTGTGGCTCAAGTTTGAGTCAGTGAGTAGCCTGCAGTACTTAAAGGCTACTTCAAGTCACTTGGTATTTATTTAATCCAGCTTGATTTTATGGACAAAAGATGTAATTTTAGCATCTTGCCTGCATACCGTGCTACCATACCACTGTCCATCAGCTGTCTGCCCTCTGCATTTACATTTGAATCTTCAAATCTGAACTGTATAAATCAGAATTTTGTTTATTTTGTTCATTTGACTTTCTCTGTCAGCCCCTGGAGGATGGGCTCCCCCTTTGAGTCTGGTCCCTCCCAAGGTTTCTTCCTTCTAGGGAGTTTTTCCTTGCCACTGTCGCTGAGGACTTAGGGCAGGAAAAAGGTAAAGCGTCTTCAGATAATGTAATGTGTGAAAATTCACTGTATATATAAAACTGAATTTAGTTGAATTGAATCATCTTTTCATTATTGATTGAACACAAGTCCTATAAACAATATCTACTTCACACATAGGAGACACGCTCCATAAACTGTATCCTTTATCCACAAAGACCTGTCCCATAAAAGATATACAGGTTCTTGTCAACTTACAACCTGTGCGACTTGTGACTGGTTGACTTTACGACCGTTCTGAGACTGCAAATTTGTGGCCACAATTGCACTGCGTCTGTCAACACGATTGTTGACACCTCAACTGCTGGCAGTGCGAGCATCCCTCTGAGAAAATGGTGATAAAATGTTAAAAAACACAAAACAATATGACTTAAAGATGATATAATTTTATTATACAGAATCCTATACATTTATATACATAATTTTTTGTATATAAAATAAAGGACCAGTCAGCCGGAACCGATCGCAGTCATAAGTTGACGATGAACTGTATCCTTAATCTAGTAAGCAGATCCCATATATCAATCCTTTTTTATTCATGTAAGGCGTACCTTATAAATTATATCTGAATGTTAGCGAAGAAGTGAAACTGTGGATGCCCAATTCGGTGGGATACACTGGTGGCTCTGAGGTTATGGATTGGTGCTCGGATTTGGAAGGTTGCTGGTTTGAATCCCCTAAATACCCAGAGTTATTCTATTCTGTTGGACCCTTAAGCAAGGCCCTTAACCTGCGTTCGCTTCATTCTGGGTATGACATTAATCTACATCCAGCCCTACAAGGAGGTCCTCTAACTTACAGGAAAAATTTGGGGGTTGGTGGCAGAATTTGCATTCCAGCCACTGGAAAAAAAGCTCATATGGGTCATTTGGTGCTGAGGTATCACCCGTCACATGGCTGCACTCAGGTTCTCACCCCTGACGTGGTTTGTCGATGTGATGGGTGCAGCAACATACTGTAATCAGTACATGCTCCATACCTCTCTACCTTGATTTGGATAAAAACATTGATTATCTCCACTCATCTGTGTTACTAGGTGCTGTCATTCTCCTGCTTAAGAATTTGTACTTGGGATCAGAATTTCAACTTCCAGACGCTGAATAAGACACTTTATTCAGACAATATCCTGCTTTTTAAAGGGGAAAAAAGGTTATATGCCACCCCAGTAGCTATTTGTGTGAGTAGAGCATGCAGAGTTTTCTCATTATATCTTCTGGCTTTGTGTCCCTCTGTATTTTTTGTTCATACCTTTTCTGCACTCATTCACAGGAGATGTTGCAACAGTATCAAATGGTGACCGGATAGGGACATGTGTCTGCTGCCTGTATCAGACTGGAAGCACAGCGGGACTGCAGTGAAGTCTACAGGCCAGACAACACTCCCAGCCTGCAGAAGGGGGCCCATTAAAAAACAGATTATCAGGAATCATCAGATTCACTCACTATAGAGGCTGAGGGATGTGGACGAATGGGATGCTGCTATCAGCTAATAACACTCGATCTGTAATACCTGCAAAAATGCGATTCCCTGGTTACAAATGTAACGGTTTATTTTGGCATTAGTCGATCGGCAGTAAAATATTCCTCCAGATCGAGGTCAACAAGGATGGGCTGTCAGGACACACCGTAAGGAGTATGAAGACGAGGCTGACATCCTATTAAGGAATTTTGCTCCAGTCTGTTCTTTGTTGTTTCTCCTTAAAATCTCCAGTCACTTGTCTCCACACAATGGCTACAGAAAAATGCCCTTGCTCCTAATTAAGCCATTCTGACTGGAATTTGATTTAGAGTAATTTGACTGAGAATAAAATGTCTGTTATTTCATAGTACAGGATGTTGAGGTCAATTAATATTCTGTAAATTTGGGAGAGGAGAGATGTTTTTAATTTCAGGTAAGAGCATTAGAGCAACAAACATGAAAGGCATGTTTTTCTCTGCCTGGGATCATCTGAGCATGAACTGTAAGACCTGTGATGTCGACTCTCTACATAGATGTAGTGACAGTACAGGTTGACCTGTTGGCCATCACTGGCTGCAGTAACAGAGAAGAAGGCATTCGTGTTCCATTCTGAAGTCGCGACTGATCAAAAGGTAAACAGCTTTTTCTGACTTGTGGGTGAGCATGTGAAAGGGGAGCAGACCCACCAGTTGGCCTTGGAACCTCGGAGCTTCTTTTGACCTATAACAATAATAACATTTTTTTCTCTCCTCTATTTGTCACATCTCTCGGTATTAAGCTTGACCACATCTCTTTCAGCATTCAACTCAATCACATCTCTCTACGTATTCAGCTTTATCAGGTATATACTATATTCTGTATATTACATATTAGGCGGCATGGTGGAGCAGTGGTTAGCACTGTTGCTTCACATCTCTGGGACCAGAATTTAAGTCTCTGCTATGGCTCGACGTGTATGCAGTTTGCATCTTCCCACCGTGTGATTTTGAGGTTTCCTCTAGATACTCCCATCTCTCCCCACAATCCAAAAACATGCCGAGGTTAATTGGAGCTACCTGATTGTCCATAGGTGTGAGTGAATGGAGTGTGAGTGTGCCCTGTGATGGGTTGGCGCCCCATCCTGGGCTGTTCCCTGCCTTTCCCCCCGTAACCTCCAGGATAGGCTCTGGACCCTGAATAAGATAAGCAGTTCCTGAAAATGGATGCATACAGATAGATATTGAATATCAAATACACAATACAATTAATTATAATATCAGAAGGAAAGCAAAGTAGGATTCTGAGTCAGAGAGTCCCTGCACGTGAAATACTATGCACAGAAAGGAAAGGACAAGCTTTTTCTGCAGTGATGATGACGGCTTGTGCATTATCCCTTTGGTTGAGCTGCCGTGCTGCTCACAGGTGTGCTATTGAAATGCTATGAACGTGCCCTTGTCTCTGCTCTGCGAAGAAGTAGCCCATTGTCATCGATGGTAACAGCCAGTCCCGAGGGCAGTATTTGTTCCTCGTAATGGGTTTCGAGTACTGAAAGTGAGTCATCACAATCCCCATTGGTTTTCCTTGGTCTGTATCCTCTATTAAGTATGTCAGAAACATGTCGATCAATCATACACTGTAAGTATATATGGCGGACATTTTATAACCAATGGTATAATGTGCTAATATGTATAATATTACAGTATGGTATAATGTGCTAATATGCTGATAGGAAAAATATAAATATTATTGTTTCTCTTCTGGATATGTGGGGTAAAATATTAAATGCTAGCTAAAAAAAGCATTATATTATAAAAACTATATTATTATAAAAACAAATATTTTAGCAATTTGTGATGTACTCAATAAATGTTTAAGGAGTTTCCTGGATTAGAACTGTCCTGATTCGTTCATGTGAGGTGTACTAGTTTAATGTGTAACCTCAAGCAACATGACATGAGGATGGGCTGAACTGAAAGACTCATTTATGGAATTTCAAATGTTCACTCCCAGCATGCATTGCTTTACATGTCAGTCTCACACTAAGCTCTGACAACAGGAATAGGGGAAAGATGATAGGAAACTTCACCCTACTGAAAGGGAACTATACCAAAATGTATCAGTTCATTTCAGTCAGGGTACAAAATAAACCTGTGTTTGCACTGAGGCAGACAGACTGTTTTCTTTCCAGGGTGTAGAATTCAGCAAACAAGGATGACGCACTAGAAGACAACACGGCGCCATCTGCTTCTCCTGCAGTTACACTCTGCAAGCTCTATCTGAAAGCAAAGAAGTGGATGGTTGGCACATACCAGGAATATCTTCAGGCTGTTCCAGAGCTGCAGACACATATCATGTGACGGATACAAACTCACAGCCAACTGATATTGTGCTGTGACACCTAGCTGAGATACTACATGGGCTGAGAAGTCCGTCCGTGCTAGCGATCACCTCGATTTCCATCAAGAGCAATTAGCATACGAATCAATACACATTTATCAAAACAAGTGTTTGCTTTTTTTCCCTCACCAGTAGATGAAGGGGTAGCGTCACTCGTTTTACCTGGAACTTGTCACGCACTTTTGCAGATATAGGAAAATCCATAAAGCCTGGGGAATGGACAGTTCTGGGATTTTTCATCTACTATGTTTGAAGCAAGCCAGAGCACAATTCAATTTCCCTACCACAAAATACAGCACAAAATACTTTGATGTAAAGATCTCGGATATATCTGCTACTTGGCATTTTAATCTCGGAAGCCACTTAGTGGCCCCTCGCTCGCTTCCTCCCCACACTTTCATTTCTTCCTTGCATTCGGGTTCCTGGGTCTCTGGGGGCCGACCCTATCGCAGGTGTGGGAGCTCGATGCCGCCGCGCAGATGTGAATCAGGCAAAGTGGCTCTCTGGTCACCTCTTAATCACGTTCCCCCCGGTCCAAGCAAGCCCACCTTCTGTTGTCAAGGACCGGAGGAAGGGAATCGAACAGCTGCAAGCCTGGGTCGCGCATCCGCGGCCTGTTACTCCCTCTGCTGCCTCCACCTGCCGCCTCCTCCGGCCTTTCTTATTGAGCGTGATACATAAAAACCATCTTTCTGTCAACATTATTATTTTTCGTATATTCTTCCCTAACACAGTTGCCTCTGATTTGGTACATATATTGCACACAGCAGTCTCCCGTCTGCCAATGAAAGAGATTGACAGTGTCCCCGTCTGGTTACTGTGCCGCCCTCGGACTACTAAAACCGATGCATCAGCCTCTGTGGGTGGAGGAGTGGGAGTGTCCTCCACCAGTAGCCCATGGGTATCCAACAGACTTACAACCACCGACTGCGACAAACTGCAGCATAATGATTACCCTCCCAACGGCAGTGCAATGATGACAACTTATGCCCGGCTTCAGGGCTCCCAAATCCAACTTTCCTGCAAGATTGTCTCAATATTTTTAATGGTTTTCTTTAGAACATATAGCTTCAGCTTTGTTTTTTCACTTGACACAAGAGCCATGTAAAAAGTCATGGTAAATCTTGTTATACAGTTTATGTTAAAGATGTCTGTTACATTGGTTATTAATTTGAAGGCACAACAGTGAGGAGATGCCTTTACTATGAAGAAGGACTCTCTGTGTTCTGCCAAGGATAGCAGTCATTAAGTTGTCTTTTCCCCAGTCCGCTGTATTGGTCAAAAACATGATATGCAAACAAGATTCTGTCACTATAATGTCTGCTGGTTTATTTTCCAATACACGGAGAAGGGGAGTTATTTTTTTTTCATAAAAACAAAGATTGCTTTCAGGCACAGGCAATTAGTCTGACTTGGGGAAAATGTTTATTTGAAACTCACTTATTCTCACTTGAGGAATGTTTTTCTTTTTTTTCAGAGGGAGGCTGTTTAACAGCACACCGTTGTCTGCTAGAAAGTAAATCTGTACCCTCATTAAGGCCAACATCAATCAGCCTCTTAGCCCTCACTCGCTTTTCTACACTCCATATAATCACTTTTGGTTGGCACCCCTGTGCTGACCCTGATGCATCCCATAACCAATAAAATACAAAAAAAATAAGGTGTTTCTATTATCTTGCTTTTTTCAAACCAAACATATTAGCCCATTAAGAAGCTATGAATTTCTGTTCCTGTCTAAGGTGTATGTGCATGGTTTCTAACGCGTCAGTCCCAGTTATTTTTGCGTTTCTCCAAGTTTAATGCATGGTTATGGCACATATTACACTGGTTATAGTAGGATCTTATTGTTGAAAGGTGCCATTCATTGTGTATCAGGAGAGGAATATAAAAGAATGTAGAAGGCATTGGATGTGTGGTGGATCAACATGAAGACCAACATCAATAAATGAAGAAGGTATGTCACCACAAGGACATCGCCAAGAGCAGGACCCTCCAGTGATCAGGGAGGTGACCAAGAGACTTACAGCTACATTAAAGGAGCTGCAGGAACTTAGCAAGTACTAGTTACTCTTTGCATTTGACAAAAATCTCACATATTCTGCACGTCTGGCTATATCTCATTTCAATCAGTCTTCCAAAACCATATGGGAAAATGTCTTACAGTCTGATGAAACAAAGTTTGAACCTTTTTCTTTAATCCTAACGGGGAGAGTGAGACGGAATTGCAAAGTACAGGTGTGTAAAGCTGATACAGAATTATTCACAGACTTACTGCTGCAACAAAGGCAAAAGGTGCTCACACGTTAGCATATGTTGGGGGAGATGCACACATTTATTCAACCAGGCTGTTGTGGGTTTTTAATTTCAGTTATTTGTCTTGCTAATTATCTATTTGTTTTTGGTTCCATTAAAGATGGGAAGATGTCAAACATGATTTATTTCAAATTCTCACTTTACATGACAAAAACCTACAATTTCGATTACATCCACTATATTTTAATAAACTTTATTTAGGCACTTTTTCACAGTAAAATTCCAGCCAGCTGAGGTATTCAACAAAGTCACTGTAAGGTCAAGCATATGAATATGATCTTGTCACATATGTGACTATGGCAATGAAGTGCTGCACATTAGGTGTTATCCAAAAATGAACCCCTAACAAGACTTTAATACTAGATTTTTTTGCCAGTTTTCTTGATTTCAGTCCTTCCATTTTATTATATTCCTCAGCACCTTGCAATATATGCCGGCAATCAGGCCACTGGCAGATCTTCTGCTAATGAGGTTTTTAAAGTCGGGCTTATTTTTGGTGGTATAAATGTCAATATGCTCCGGCCCTGAGGCTGTTACGTCAGCAGACCGAAATGTGTCTCCTTTGTCAGTCCGCTGACAGCTAATTTAAGCAGACTGTCTCCCAAAATGGCATCTACCAGCTAGGAGGCGTCTCTGTGCTGGGGGGGGGGGCATCTCCCAGGTAGGGGGTATCTTATCTTCCTGCTAGGGGACATCTCTGTGCTAGGGTGGGCATCTCCAAGGTAGGGGGTATCTTATCTTCCTGCTAGGGGGCATCTCTGTGCTGGGGTGGGCATCTCCAAGGTAGGGGGTATCTTATCTTCCTGCTAGGGGGCATCTCTGTGCTAGGGTGGGCATCTCCAAGGTAGGGGGTATCTTATCTTCCTGTTAGGGGACATCTCTGTGCTAGGGTGGGCATCTCCAAGGTAGGGGGTATCTTATCTTCCTGCTAGGGGGCATCTCTGTGCTGGGGGGGGGCATCTCCAAGGTAGGGGGTATCTTATCTTCCTGCTAGGGGGCATCTCTGTGCTGGGGTGGGCATCTCCAAGGTAGGGGGTATCTTATCTTCCTGCTAGGGGGCATCTCTGTGCTGGGGGGGGGCATATCCCAGGTAGGGGGTATCTTATCTTCCTGCTAGGGGGCATCTCTGTGCTAGGGTGGGCATCTCCAAGGTAGGGGGTATCTTATCTTCCTGCTAGGGGGCATCTCTGTGCTGGGGTGGGCATCTCCAAGGTAGGGGGTATCTTATCTTCCTGCTAGGGGGCATCTCTGTGCTGGGGTGGGCATCTCCAAGGTAGGGGGTATCTTATCTTCCTGCTAGGGGACATCTCTGTGCTAGGGTGGGCATCTCCAAGGTAGGGGGTATCTTATCTTCCTGCTAGGGGGCATCTCTGTGCTGGGGTGGGCATCTCTCAGGTAGGGGGTATCTTATCTTCCTGCTAGGGGACATCTCTGTGCTAGGGTGGGCATCTCCAAGGTAGGGGGTATCTTATCTTCCTGCTAGGGGGCATCTCTGTGCTAGGGTGGGCATCTCCCAGGTAGGGGGTATCTTATCTTCCTGCTAGGGGGCATCTCTGTGCTGGGGGGGGGGCATCTCCCAGGTAGGGGGTATCTTATCTTCCTGCTAGGGGGCATCTCTGTGCTAGGGTGGGCATCTCTCAGGTAGGGGGTATCTTATCTTCCTGCTAGGGGGCATCTCTGTGCTAGGGTGGGCATCTCTCAGGTAGGGGGTATCTTATCTTCCTGTTAGGGAACATCTGTGTGCTAGGGTGGGCATCTCTCATGTAGGGGGTATTTTATCTTCCTGCTAGGGGGCATCTCTCTACCAGGCAGCAGCTTCCAGGTAGGGGGGCATTTTTCAGGTGGGGGGGTCCTTAATGCAGCAGTGTGTATCACCTCGCTGTTACACACTCTCCTCACAAGTAACAAAACCACGCACAGCACACAGGTGTTGTGCTCATGTATCCCATGAATCAACCACATAAAGCATGTCACACATTGGCTAATTAATACAGTAGTTATCTCACTGACCACTCGCATTTCCAGGAATCTCTTAAAAGGGGGAAAATTGGCCACTGCGCCCCAGTGCTGCGTGCAGAGTTACTGGCAGGAGGGTTTTGAAAGACAAAGCGAAATCAACCCACAGAGTAGGTGTTATCGAAGCGTTTTAATGATTCGACACGGGGACGGCAGTGAGTATCTGCATGAGATTTAATGGGTTTTCAGTGGGAGATCTCACACGCGTATACGTGTGTCCGCGCCCACGTGTATGTAAACGTTTGCAAGTGTGCGTGCGTGTTTGCTCACAAGGAGGTGCAGCGGAATCCCTTGTCCCAGACTGTGGTGATGAATGACGCTTTTGATTAAAGAGTCAGCAGGGAGGGAACCCCAAGCAAGCCACCAGAACGTACTCCATTAATCAAAGCCCGGGCCCCCTCCCAAGTTCTGCATGCACACATATATCCTCACACCTTCTCTGTCACCCTGCCCCTTCTGCCCTTCATTCGTTCTGCCCTGTCCTGCTCTGCCTGCCTCCCTCCCTTCCTCCCAACATCACACACTCACACACCCTCTGACCTCAAGCACACTGTCATGCAAGTCCCCTGGTGTCCGCAGCTCCACGACAACCTTTATGCTGTCAGAGCTTAAGAAAACGGCCTCGTTCGTCATCCCAGAACATCAATGGAATATGTCTGCCAATTCTGTATCATAATTTCAGTACTGTCTATTTGTTTAAACAACGCCGTTTAAAATGCAATTATTGCTTATCTTAAACAGAAACATTTTCCCACAGTGCTTCATGAAACACGTATTGTCCTCTATCTATATTTGTCTTGGTGTCTCTGGTGAGGTAGCCCTGTCCTCCCTCTGTATTTGTATCAGTCTTTCATGAGGCAGTGCTGTCATCTATCTGTATTTGTCTCAAAGTCTTTAGTTAGGCAGTACTGTCCTCTATCTGTATTTGCTTTGGTGTCGCTGCTGAGGCAGTACTGTCCTCTATCTGTATTTGCTTTGGTGTCGCTGCTGAGGCAGTACTGTCCTCTATCTGTATTTGTATCTGAGTCTTTAGTGAGGCAGCTCTGTACTTTATCTGTATCTGTCTTATTGTCAGTGCTGAGGCAGTGCTGTCCTCTATCTGTATTTTTCTCAGTATCACTGGTGAGGCAATGCTGGATTCCACCTGTATTTGTCTTAGTGTGTCTGGTGAAGTATCTCTGTCCTTTATCTGTATTTGACTCAGAGCCTCTTGTGAGGCAGTCTGTCCTCTATCTGGTTTATCATTGCATCATTATTGAGTATACCAGGCACACATGATGCAAACTGCTAAGTGAACTTTGGTATTTATATTTCTGGCATGAATAAATTAAGTACATGGTGCATTAGCCGGAATCATGTCATAAATCGTATGTGTAATGTGGCTCTCCACCACTGTTTCTCACTCTGATTAAATCAGAATTTCGGATAAACCACGGGGCTACTTTTACAGCAGATACCAGTAAATTAAAAGCCAAAGCTGACAGCAGCCATATGGCACAAGTCAGTCCAGGAGGGGAGAAAAGCAAAGATTAATTGATAATAGCTGGCTCCTTCATTGCCTCCACCGGTGATCCGTATGTGTTGCTGGGATTTTGAGGAGCAAGAGCACATTGTAAAACCCAAACAGGAATAGCCTGCCCAGATGCTTCATGTGTCGTGGAATTTCCTGCATCACGGAAGAAATTCTTCTACTTGAACGTGACCAGTGTGCTCATGTTCGATATGTTGAAGACGTTCTCTGGGTTTAATATGACATCAGTGGTACTGTATATTCCTGTAGGCAATATGGTAGGGATGGATTCTCTGTCACACATTTTACTGCAGACAAGTCAAAAGGAATCGAAACTAGGAATTTTAAAAACCAGTGTTTTTTTATGCAGTTCCAGTTAGTGTATGCTTGATTATTTTGTACAAATTAGCAGGCATAATAAATTAAAAATTGTGAAATAAAGTATTTTAAACAGACATATTTACTGAGTACACGGACTGTGATATCGGAGGTTATATCAAGGGTTATATTGGGGGTTACATATAATAAATGGTATTTAAGAAGTATAAAGTAAAAAGTTATACAGAATCAGAAGATGGATTTAAATGCTGCTTGGCTGTTGGTGGATCTTGCTTGATGAAAGGCGTCCAGTCTGGGACCTGTGAAAGACCAACTGAAGTCTCTGGAGCTGCTCTCCTTTCCCCGGACGTGCTGCATCTGAATGGCCTGAGGGCATATAAAAATGGATAAACTGTAATCTATTATTAATGGATTTATTTCTGAGCACCCAAAATAAATATGTGAAATACATAGAGCTGGAGAGAAGCTCAGTGCCTCTTTGAGCAGCACTCTGGTCCCACACCTCCAGGGTTGTGAGCTTGATTCTTGGCCCAGACTCTGTGTCTGTGGAGCTTGTCTATTCTCTGGCTGCTTTGATTTCCTTCTGCAGTCCCTGGACATGTAGTTTGGCAAACTGGTGTCTCTAAATTACCTTTAGTGTTTGTGTGCGTGTGTGTGTGTGTGTGTGTGTGTGTGTGTGTGTGTGTGTGTACGAGCGGGTATACCTATCCTTATGAGGACACAATGTCCCCATAACGTGATAAATATCCATTTTTGTCCCTTATGGGGACCGGTCTCCTGGTCCCCATAAGGGAAAACTCTATTTTATAAAAATCGGTGGCTGCTATGAAAAAGTTAAAAATGCAAAAACTCTTGTATTTTGCTTGGTTACTTATGGTCATGGTTAGGGCAGGGTGGGGGTTAAGGTTGTCATAGTTAGCGTTAGCATTTTTCCCATAGAAGTGAATGAGCGGGCCCCATTAGGATACGTATACCCTACATGTGTGTGTGTGTGTGTATTTATGCAGAGGTAGAAAGTTCAGGACCAGAAAGTATGAATCCAGACCAAGTTTTCGTTTCGAGAAACCAGTTGAGGATTCCATGAATGTGACTCTTTATACTCAACTGGTTGGTTCAAACAAAATCTTGGTCTAGATTTGTACTTTCTGGACCTGAACTTTTCACCTCTGTATTTATGTACCCTACAAAGGACTGGAAACCTGGATGTTTCTCAACCTTGTGGGACAGTCTCCAGGCTCCCTTCAGATCTGGATAAGTAGCTACGGAATATGAATGGATGGATGTAAATACATTCTTGGTGTTTTTCGCTCATGGGAGTTTTACTTACACAAAAATGTTCTGAGGGCAGAACGAAAAATGATTGGTTCAGAGAGATAACCAGATTGTAGAGGATGCAGTCCTCTACAGGAGGTATGACATCTCATTGGTGGCTCTGACATCTAACCAAGATCTAATTGGTTATCTCTCTGAACCAATCATTTTTCATCATTTTGTGTAAGTAAAACTCCCACTAGTGTGTTTTTTGCATGCTTCTTGTGGTATTCAAGGGCATCGGACACTAATACCACCTTGTGAGATGGTAAAGTGTCAGGATGAAAATAGAAAGGGTGTGTGGGTGTCTGTACTGAATTGTCGCCTTCTCCCTAATCTGCAGTAATCGGGGAGTGGTCGAGGGGGGGTGGATCTGAGAGCTCGTGGACCAGGAGCATCTGTGTTTAAGTGCCCTTCTCAGCAAGCTCACGCAGGGCTCCCACTCAGGGAAAATCAGGCCTGTCCGCTTATGAACCGCTTCATCACCAGCATCTGATGAGCGAGGAGATGCATAAAGATGAACACACGAGAGCGAAAGGGGGGATAGAACGAATGAGGGAGAGAAAGTGAGAGATATTCGGGAAAACGGAGAGAGAATGGCAGAAAGCAAAAGGAATAATGTGACAGGCCCATGGGTACAGTATGAATTCTTGGCTCTCTTTGTAAAAAAAAAAAAGAAGAAGAAGAAAAAACTGCATCCTAAAAGCGAAATCAGCAGCTCTCGCTGAAACCTCCCCAGCTGACACTGTCACATGGGTCCCCTGTCCTGCCGACTAAACATGCTGTGAAAGGCACTGTTTGTGCCTGTTTAAAAACCCGCTGTGGTAACAGAAACACTCCGCACAAAGTTTCATGAACTTCGTAGCCAGTGGACCCAGGGGTTTATTCCTGTGTGGCAGTGCGCGTGAATGCCTCGTACCCGGGGCCATGGCACGGCACAGCCGGCAGGGGCTCAGACAGACTCCCTGACCGGCGGAAAAGCAGGGGAGCCGTCGGACTGACAGCCTGTAATTAAGGTTCATTTTCAGTCATTAAGCAAGGGAGGGGGAGCATTCGCTGTCGAAAGCACAGAGAAGGGTCCTGATTAACAATAACCCCCCCACCAAACCAAGTACACTTATCCCACTGCTTCAGGAGGAAAAAAAAGATCATTTTCACATCACACCCAAGCAAAGCAATTAGCTGCTGAGAGACAGAAAGGGGAGTGTGTCTAGGAATAGCTGGAGGAGCCTGCAAAACGGTGGGTGTGGGGGAGCGGCTTCCGGTCCCACTGCCACTCACACCGCGTGGCCCGGCTGGCCCCCAGAGGTATGGGGCTGCAGATGCTGTGCATTGCTTCTCACGCGTGCACTGAAGTGTAACAGGGGAGAGGGGGGGTGGGTGAAGATGTCAGTGAGGTAAGGAATCTGATAGGATGGGCAGGCAGGGCCGGGCTGGCCTGGTGCGTGGAGGAGTGAGATGGGACTGCTTAAGAGTCTTTGTTTATTTTCTGTTTGCATTTTACTGGGACATTTTCACTCAAAATAATACTATATTTTCCACGACTCGGGAATGGTTAAGTAAGATGGATGGATGGATGGATGGATGGATGGATGGATGGATGGATGGATACATAATACAATATTTGTAGTAATACAGTTTAATACTTTCAAGATTACCACTTATATATGCACGAGACTAAAGGCCATTGGTAAACACCACACACACACACACACACACACACACACATATACAGCTGTATGTGAGTAAAGGATGAATAAAAAAAATCTGTATGTCTTATCCTCAAATGTGTAGAAGCAGCCTGAGCTCAATCGAGGCCCACACCCCCTCATTCTCCAAACCCCTCACCCCGTCTTCAGGCAGCCGTCAAGAGGCCACCCATCTCCTTTGAACTGTGCTCTGACATCCCGCGATGATGGAGCATGGGGCCGCTCCCATGAAATATTAAACGGCATGCATTAATATTTCTGGCTGATGACAGGCAGAGGGAGGCCGTGTGCAGGAACACAGAAAGGTAGCGAGGGGGAGTAGGTGTGATTATGTTAGGTCACCCCCCCCCCCCCCCCCCCCCCACTGGCGCATGAGAACAACTCTGCTTACCCAGAAATCTCCACTATACTTCTTTTGGATTCTCTAGTGCCTCCAGCCTGCAGTTGAAACACCGAAAGTAGGGGGTATATCAATGTCGCACCAGGAAGGAGAGGCTTGGTTTGACTGTAACCTTTGCCTCGCCAATCTGTTTAGTGGGTCGCTCTGCAGTTAAATTAACAGAAAGACAACCCCATGTTCTCCCTCTCACATGGCTTTAAATACAAACCAGCTGCTTAAAAGTAATCATAATATCCTTTTACTTTAACAAATTTATCAGCTCATTCTCGTAGATTATGTTCTGTTTTGGGCTGTGTCTCCACCCCTGCCCTCCGCCCAATCCTTCCCCTACCACCTCCTACCATCCTGTCAGGCCCCTATGTCCGAGCCACCCTTCTGAGATGGGGGGCAGTAGAGTCCCAGATGGATGCTCTGGAACATTCCACTCCAGCCTAATGAAGATGGGCAGCTTAGAGCCAGCTGGCAGAGCCCTACCATCCCCACTGGTCCCCTGGGACCCCGGGGACGATAGAGATAAGAGAAGACACTCCAGGTGGCAGAATTATTCAGGGGATTGACAGCCATGAATATCTAAAATGATGAGTGTAATTAATTCAAATTAAATTAAATGTGTAGCAGCCCCGTGTGCGATTGAATATTTGGTTTGCAAATGATTACATTTCTCAAAGACAGAGAAAATAAGTAGGCAGCCTGGGCTCCCATAAGAAAGTCAAAGCACACATTAAACGTACATTTGGAAGACCGTGCAAGTGTGCATGTGTGTAGGTTAGTGCGATGTGGCGCAGGGCTTCCTTGAAGATCGCATGAAATTGGGCGTGGTGCAGATCGGGGCGACTGGAGGTGGGAGAGAACCCAGATGGCGGTCTGGCCAGTCTGAGCTCCCCTGGGCGGCTCCTCCGAGATCCACCCACGCCTGGGGCACTGCGGTGGCAGCAGGGCAGGCCGTTGGCTGACCGCGTGTGCGCACACCCACGACTCCGACCTTACAATGAAACGTCCCGCAGGAGTGATGCACAGCGTGAGCCTGTTTATAAGCTAATTATTTTCCAGTTTGACTCATTAATATTTATGAGACATATTTGGATATTTAAAGTTACATAGGCTGCCCTCAGGGCCTAAGAACCCCCACAGCAAACGCCTGCAGCATTATAGTTTGAAAGCAAACCATGTAGTGTACGAAGTACAGAGACCCCACCCCCACCATTTGGCACTATGCTAATGACATTTATGATGTGTTTTTAATCCTTTTAACAGTTCATCAATCTGAACCCAGAATAGTTCTAATCACAGTGTCCAAATCTAACATTAGGCTGTTATAACGTTTCTCTCTCTTTTCTCTGGGGTTATGAAGGGGTGTCTTACCAAAACATTATGAAAAATAATTATGTTAAGCCTGAAAAATAAGCCAATGTTTGTTCCATAGAAGGATGTCGTGTGTAAATGATGTGGGATCTGAACTAAACAGGAATATGGAATGAAGTTTGCATGTTAAATCAGCACCTTGCTTAGCCCTGGCAGGACACAGACAGCCCACCAGTGTGGGGCAGGCAGAGGGGTCACAACTTTTGGCCTTCTCTCAGTAAAGCTGCTGAAGTCTCAGCAGGACAGACACTCTGGGGCAGGTAGGGCCACAAACAGGGCCATACAGGTCACCCTCCCCCATGCCTCGACTGTGCTTCAGCTGATTTCATTACCACATGTTTGCTTTTGTGAGCAGGTTAAAATGCGGGACTTTACTGATTTGTGGGGCAATCACTGACAAGTAATAGCCTGACTGTTGAGCTGTATTCCTTTTTAAAAATGCTGGACTTCTAGAGATTATGTAATTCATGCCATTTCGTGTGTGCACATTTGAAGATTCTAAAATTTATTTCCACAGAAAAGCGTCGAAAGATATCTGCATCCCTCGTAGTGACATCTCTGGTTGGACGTACAGTGTGCGGCAGGCTGGCAGAGGGTATTGTGGGTAATTTGGGGAAAGAGACGAGCTGTCAGTGTCGCCTGGGGGGGGGGGGGGGGGTGGGGGGATTAAAATGTGTGAGACAGCAGATGGGAAGTCTAAAACCGGGCTGTGCCACACACAGTGCAGAGCAGCGCTGGTAGCTTTGCCGTTCCGGATCGCAGTGGGGGGGGGGGGGGGGGGATTGGGGATGAAAAAACAGAAACTACTTCTCTCGTTGTGAAGAGCCCATTTTCTACCTCCGTATCCCTTCGTTAGGGAATACTGAGTTCTGAGATGTTGGCCCATCCTTCCTTTCCAGCTGCAACATTTTAACAGTATTACTGTAAAACTGTAGAATGTGGCCAAGAGACTGATCAGGGGGAGCCTTCCTCGGAGAAAGCCGCCCCGTCCAGTAATTAACTCGATAATTAATGACCAAGTCATGACTGAAATCCGAAGGACAGCCAGCACTGGGCGCGGCCTACATCGTCCGACCCATGACCTGATTTTGACAAACTGTCAGTTCAACTCATCACATGAGCTGGGGGCTTATCACATCTGACCCCAAAATAGACAGGCACTCCATCTGTGTTGAGAGCCCCACACCCCCAACCCCCCCCCCCCCCCCCACCTGATCCTGAGTGGGTACATGAAGACGCTGAGGTTCCCGGGCTGATTGCACTCGACGATGCTGTTTGACAGGACTAGTGGTGCGGAAAGGCGTTGATAGAGGAGTGATTGACAGCTGGTGGGGGGGGGGGGGGGGCACTGCGCCGATATAGCCACGCAAATCCAGAGGTATGAGCTGAATTCTCTGGTTTTCTGTTTTATTGTGAACTGTACACAGATGTAGTGAAATCAGAAGGTAAATATGTAATACTAAGACAAATTGTACAGAAAGATAAATAAAAATAAATCATTAGATCAAAAGACAATATGAATAAAATAAAACATTAAGAGACATAAATAGACATCCATCTATTTGTTGTTCATATCCACTTGTCCCACGCGGGGACACGGGGGTCCAGTAAAAGTAAAAAGCAATGAGACTTAACTCTACATTTTCCTGGTCGCTACCTTATGTAAATACTGTTAAAGTGAAAAACTGAGTCATGAGGAGTGTGGGACAGGGTCATTTTGTGCCAAATCAACACCATCATGCTACACACAGCAAGTCCTGCTAAGTCATTTCGCAATTTGTCCTACTGATTTTGCTATGGAAAGATGCCCATTCTCACCCATATGGCAGCACTATATTATGATATTGGAGATCCTTTCAATATTTTGTACATCAATCCTATTTTCAATTTCCATGCAATAGATTTATTTATGTTATTTATGAGCAATGACGTATTCCCAGAATTCACTTGTAAGTATACATGGCACGCAGTTAGCAACCCTCAACGGACCTTTATTACATCCTTGACCCCTGACCCCTTGAATCCATGACTGACACATGCAGTGGACCTCCTGCTTGTGAGATAAGCTCATGTTCTAATATATTGCTGCTTTCAGATACACACAACAACAGAGAAACATACAGAATGCTTTCATCCGATGCTATTTATATGATCGAAGTATACATATAAAACTGGGTGTTTGAACCTCCAGTACCACAGGGACACGCAAGAGGAGGAAGGACTTGTCCTCTCCAGCTAAGTGTTTGCGTATGTCATGGCATGCAGGTCGAAGGACGTAGGTGCGTGTTAGGCTGAAAGGGGTTTTATTAACTGAACAGGAGCAGGGAAACAAACAAGAGGAGAAGGACAAAATAAGAAAGCGAGTATGGGGAAAGACACAGGCAGACAGGAGGCGCAACGTCAATCAGGTACTTAAGTACAAAGACTAACAAGCGGGAACAAGCAACAGGCGTGGGCTCATCAGGGCCACATCAGGGTGGATACAGGAGGGTCAGGCGAACATGGCAGGCAGAATCTAACAGAGTGATTGCCAACAGAACATTTTTTAGAGCAATTCATGATGGGCCAAGCGCAGCCAGCCCAGCCTAACAACACCAATCACAAACACACACGTTAATTGAAAACACATAATCTGCCATTTCACCTCTGCTAGATGGACGTGTTCAGTGTTCAAGAGGGTTATTTTAGAGAGACTATTCATTTATTTGTTGAAGTGGGGACATTTTGAAACCTTTTCAGAGCTGTTTGAAAATTTCAATTTTGTCAATAGATGCAAATTTGAGTATTTAAATGTCTGCTGAACATGAAAGCACTCTATTAATTTAACCTACAAAAATAATAATCTATTCATATCTTAAAAAGAAAAAGTGGAGTGTTTGCAAACGCTACTCAGCATTATTATACTTAGCAATCTCTACGTTTTCCTGTACATTTAGTTAATTACTGAAATGGATAATGGAAGTCACTGCAAGGGCTGTTATAATTACATTAATATATATATGGAGTTGATAATTTGTTAAATTACTAGCTTTTTGAGCTATACATCGTGCGTGACATTTTTAAAGGCTATTTATTCCTAAATAAACTCTCCACATAAGGCAGCAATCATATAAAAATATCTGCAGAGAAGCCTTTATTTAGGCTGCAGAATTTGTACCGTCATTGGCAGCAAATAGCTGATAGGTAAATCACGCCGCATCTTCGGTGATGAGATCACACCTGCTCAGGGCATGAGGATAAAGCTGTCAGTAAGCCAGGCAGAGAACAAAGGAGAAGACGATAATATGGCCTCCAGATGAAGGTCCTGCACCTCCCTCTTGGGGCAGGGGGGGTTCCAGGTTCAGCTGAGCTCCTCCAGAATACAAAGGGTTCTTTTCCTAATATAGGGCAATGCAGGATTGAAGAGGTGGGGGCCAACAGGCTGTAAAGTAGTGGTGAACAGGGAGGCGTTTCCAAACTACTGTGTAACTTTAGCCGCTCACAATATTTTATTTTACAACTCGACTGACTTTGTGTCACCTTTGGCCCAAGTTGGTGACAGGGACAATCTGCTTGTTTACGGAATATCCCAGCGGAGAGCCATTGTCTTAATGACCTGCTGACCTTCCCACGTCGGCATGCCGCAGTGTTACGTTACACACACAACACGTGATCTTTGGGAAGGCGACCGGTGTCCTGCCAATTTAAAATTAGCAGCATGTGATTGCTTTTAAAGGCAAATATCGTTACCAGCCGACTGTGTTTATAGGTAAGACCACCCAGGGAGTAAATACTCCATATAGTAATAAAATATCTTGCATTTTCCAGTGGTCCAGAGCCCCACTATAAAAATAAGTAAAAGCTTCAATAATTTCAGTTTTCAAGTTTTAATTTATTTCGCAGGTGTTTAGCAGGGTCGGCCAGTCTATGCAGCAGTTGGGGTTCAGGGCTTTGCCCAAGAAACCAACAGTGTAATCTTTCTGCTGATGAGATTCGAACCAGCAACCATCTGATCATGAGCACAATGTCTTAACCCTCTAAGTCACACATCACCCCCCCCCCCCCCCCCCCCTAAGCGGTTAGCCGGCCATGTTCATCGTCACCATTACAGCTCCTGAATTCAGCAGAGCCATTTCCAGGGACCAGTTTTCACTTTGTTTATATCCCGGGTCTTTCAGCTGCTGTACTTGGTGATTTTCTTCAATGCATACACTCATTTGCACTGGGAGTACATTTAATGCTGATAGTTCAACATGGCTAATTTTATTGTTGTTTTAGCTTAATTTAACCAAATAATGTTTTTTTTTTCCTCCGTGGTTCTTAACATAGCAAAACCAAACCAAACAAACAAAAGAAAAAATCAAAAAATGAAACAAAAATAGGTGTCAGGTCATGGAAGAGATAGTAATGAGTGTTAGGTGAGGGGGGCACAGTTTCCATCGCCTCCATCCAACCTCTTCCCCAATCCTGAGCTGTGATGGGGCCTGGAGCAAATCCTACGCAGCGTAGGACACAGGACAGTGGCTACACCTCAGACAGGATGCCCACAGCTCATTCCATCAGTGTATGAAGGCAGATTGTCACCTGCTTGTATTTCCCTCTCAGTTGATAATTGATATTCATACACTGGGCAAAGCTGAACGCTTCAATCTAACCTCTCTTCTTGTATTTTCTCCTTAGATGTACTGTGTTGGCTTCATGCTGTTCACACATCATGTCAACATTCATATCAAGAACTGGTAAAACACCCAAGCTATAATTTGACCTACTACAGTTTAAACTGTAGTACTGCAGCTAATGCCTACAGTAACGGTGCTTCCCTGATAAAATAAATGCTCTTTTGTAATGTCACACAACACTAAAGTTCTGTTAAAATGTGATCAATACAGAGGATGAGGTGTGTAACTTGCAATGAGATGTTCAATACACAATTTAAACTTAGAGGTTACATTAAATCAGCCCATGCTGATGGTCTGTTTAGAAGACAATGACAATGAAATGCCTGTCCTTTATGCGGTCAGGAAAGTGTGCAGTCCCATATAACATCCTGACAATGAAAAATATATCCAGAGAAGCGTGTTTTCTAGTAAAGGATTGCACACGGGCTCTGCTGCTGGGCATCAACCATTTGTGTCGTGACACAGACGTCATAAAGGTTTGATCAAACGGCTACTGAGCATTGGTCCTCCGGCAGATCTGAAGCAGCGCTTTACACACCTCCATTTTTCCCTTCGCAGGAGACATGTGACAGTCGGGATTATTTTTTTGCACCTCGCAGGATAAAACCTGGTCTTGTTTACCCAGCATTTGTGAGTGCCACCTCTCGGCTCCACCATTGCTACGGTCTCAAACACATCTGCTACCGGTGACCTTTTGTTAACGGCACTGATGCATAGATGGAGCTCAATTAGGCTCACGTGTTTAATGTATTACCGCCTTTGTTGAGGTACAGCTCCCCAGAGCACCTGCCGCACACACTTTACATCCTTTCGAGTGCCTGTAAGCGCGTCCCTCTCGGATTTCACACACTAGAGGTACCGCGCACCATGTTCTCTTTTTCTTACTTAAAGCCCAATGGCAAGCTGTTCAAACAAACTGCAAAGCGCAAATATTTTTGTTTGTCTGCCAGTGCATCTAATGCATTCTCTACCCTGGCTGCAGTACGGTAGCATCACCCAAGCCCCCCTTTCCCCGGGAAGATAAAAAGCATCTTAATAAATGTGTCCAGCATTTACTGGACACAGCTGTCTTTGTTTGGGGTGGAAGTACAGCTCCCCAGTGAGTAATCACCGGGCCCAAAAGGCCACATGGGAACCCCATGTGTTTGGGAGCTAATGAAAGCTCAGATACACTGGATCTGAGGGCCTATTAGAAGATACAGGTGGTAATCCCGGCTCCACCTGTGCACATGCGCTGAGGTATAGCACCGGAAGGCAGGTGGTCACACTGAGTACAACGCCGACTGCCCATGAGGGGAGGGTGGGCTGCGAAGGAAGGCCCCTCCATGAAAACTGACAACACGTCTGCTGGGGAAGTTGTCTATTATGTTCTATCTGGTCCACCAGTAAGGCAGGCTTCCCAAACGAGTGAACGGCTCCAGCTGCTTCATGCCGAATTTATCCCACTGACCCTATTACGCTCTTGAAACACGGAAAACCCATCAGATATCCATTTGAAGGCTGAGATGTAGCATCTGCACCACCGGCATCAGAATTGAGCAATCAGAGAATCGGCTTGTTCAGCTCTGAAAGATGCATTCCCTAGTAAATTTTTAAGTTCAAACACAGGACTAGTATTGCTTATGTAATCACCCTTTAAACAAGGTAGAGCACCAGCAAAAATTAAATACGGTGTAATCACTCATCAGTGAAGACCACGATAAGGCTGCAACTTTCTGAACAGGAAAGAAGTACCGATTTATATTTCCAGAAACTTCATGGCTTGAGAGTTGAAACTAATTAAGTATGCTGGAAAATCGTCGAGGGGGGGGAAGTATTGATTCACCTCCTTGCAAACCTTGAATGTCTGATGATGAATATTTTACAAGCGCAGTTAACGCAGTGAAGATGGGAAATTCCAGGGAGGTGTTTGGGATTTCAGTTGCTAGTTAGCCAATGATCTTCCAGCCGATTTTTTTTTTCTTTTAGAGAAAGTCAATAGTGCATAAATGTACCAGCCGTACAGATGCCATAGTGCATGAAGAAATGACTAATGTGTTTTCCTGGTGATCTTCTGCAATTTAGCTCAGCACTAAATCCCATCCATTTATCTTCCAACCACTTATCTTGATCTTGGCCACGGGCAGGGGCAGGGGCCCGGAGCCTATCACCAGCAGCATAGGGCACATGCAGTCACAGACTATGGGCAATTTGGGAATGCCAGTTAACCTACCTTCACACTGTTTGACTGCAGGAAACTAGAGTACCTTGAAGAAGCCCTTAAAAAAAAACATCGGGGGATCTTGCAAATTTGAACCTCTAACCGTGGAGGTGGGGGCTGCAACAGTGCCCCCTACTGACCCTCTGTGCTGGGCCTCAGCACTAAACAGAAGTGCAAAGTAACAATCCCCCCCTGAATCCAAGAAGGCAGGACACCTTCCTTCCTCCATTCATGCCCCTATAGGCGCATATGGAATTTACCCTGTGTGTAAAGTGCCTCAGCCTAAGTTTGACTAAAAGCCTGCATTTTTTCCTTAGACTAATTATGTCCTATTCTGTAGAGTCACTGTCAGGTCTCATTGTTTGACTCATTGGCTTGTTGGTCAGTTATACTGTATGGAAGACAGAGCTGCCTGTAAACATGGCAATGGAGACCTCTGTCTTTCTATACTGCAGTACCAAAAAAGCATGAGGAAACAGGCTTCATGTCTATTTCAAGGTCATAAGTACAGCTGAGCCTCCCAGCAAGGGGGCTGGAAGGGGAGAATTTCAGCAACAGCAGGACAAAATGAGGAGACATGAATGGCCAAGAAAAGCACAAGGTCAAGAAAACAGGAAGGTCTACTTCTGTGCTCACATTTTTTCTTGCAAACTCCTTGAACCATCTCCTAAACTACAGGTTCCCCATCTTATAAATCACACAACAATAACTCTAACACTCATAGGCTAATTTATCAGGTACACCTGCTTGCTAATGCAAACAGTCTTCTCCTCCAAATAGCAAATCACATGGCTCCAAATGAATTAATGCAACACAATGACAAGGTCACGAGGTTCAGTTACTGTGCTGTAAAGCAATAGAATAACTAAGATGCATGATCTGATGTGATATGAATGATACTGCCAGGCATGATGATTACAGTATGTGAGAAACAGCCACCTTCTTCGGATTATTACTATGGAATCATGCAGTGAACAAACACATCCAGTTAATGGCACTTGGTTAATGAGAGAGGTCAGAGGAGAATGACTACACCCACTAAAGCTAACAAGAAGACCATACATGAAAAATAATAGCTCATTACAACAGTGTTCTGCATGTAATATATTATTTTCCTCATACAACTGAGGAAAATTGTGTATTACAAACATACTGCTATCAAGTAGCCAACTAAGCAGGTCTTCCAATGAATAACCAATAACAAGTGCATGTTAACACTGAAACAAGAGCTGCAAAATATGTTGCAACAAAACCCAACCTAAAACAGTTGTTCAAATCAAAGAGAAGTGCAATTCAAGATACATAAGAGACCAGCTAAGGGGTCATATTTGAAGACAGAACAGGTTATTGGTTGGAGGGCTAGTTGAGGAGTTTCCAAAACAGATGGATCTTGAGGTGTTACTTAAAAGGTTGAAAGGGAATCTGATGACTGTACATGAACGGGTAGCTCTTTCCACTATTGAGGAACCACGCAAAAGAAATTAGCGAAACTTCTCATGTTGGAACTCCAGGCAGCATTGGCTGCCCATTGAGTGGTTTGGAAGGCAAAAGTGGGTCTTACCTGGTAATAGCTAGGGATACCCAGCTAATTGGCCAATACGGTTATAGCTATATATCAAGGGTGGTCTTTTTGCACTTTTATCCTGTACTAATACATTTTTATTTCTTTGTTAGAAACATGTTTGACAATTTACTCTTGCTATTGGATCTGCAATGGAATATTTTAACTATTCATGTAAGATATAAGTATTACAAATCACAAAAAATGCAACATATCATTTCAAGGTCAAGATTTGTTCCATTCTGACATTTTCAGTCTTGTGACCTAACACTAATAGATTGGTTTGTGTACTGGAAAACATACAATTTAACATGTCAGTGACTGGATGCATTTTTAGTAGTGGAAAAATTATATTATAACACATTTAACAATGGACCATAGGTTCAGAAGACTATGGATTTGTATGATACCTGGTCAACATCACGTACGAAGCAATATTTTTTTCACAGTTTATCAAAAGAACGGCAAAAGGCATATAGAAGCATTAAAAAATCGTTTTATGGAAGTAATACAATCGATTTGAAGGTAAATATCCCATCACTAACAGGCTACATAAATGGAAGACAAAGTGGGAAAATTCCTGATTGTCTATCTTCTCCAGTCTGATTGTTCCTATTACTCTGGAAGGAAGTTGAAGAAAGGAAGATCAATAAGTCATTAGTGGGAGAGCTGTCAGGTACTCCAGTTTGACTTTGGATCTGCTCTCCTTGTTATTAAGGGCAGTGAGTCATTTGCAAGCCAGGGAGCCTTCACATTTATCACTCTCCTTTCTGTTTATCAGGCCTCTGTGTAAAGCCTGTGATGCTTCCCCCCCCCAACACTTTGTTGGGTACTGGTGTAACATGTTGGGTTTAGGAAGTTCATACAGGGTTAAGAAATCAGAGCATAATGCTCTTATCACGTGTTTGTTTCATGCAAGTAGGCTCCGCTAGAAAATTACAAATTCCAAGAGCTCCCCCACTTCCTGGTTTTAATGTCCAGGGGTGAGTTTCCCAAAGCCTTCTTAGTGCATCTTCTAACATAGAACTTAGGAGTGACATAGTGGTAAGAAGGCTTCGGGAAACTCAGCCCAGCTCAGCGGCCCAACAGATTCCTAAAACAGAACAGGTACTGATCGCTAGGATTTTGATAGCGGTCAAATGAAATCAAAAGTATGAGATCACACCATCTGTAACACCTGGATTTCAAGTGGCTTAATCAAATATGTCTTTTTTTTTTTTGAAGGTGTGAATCCAGGAGATGCTGATGACTCAGGGCCGTGTGGGTGTCTCATTGCCATATCCGTTTCATTATCATACCAGCGCAATCATCTCTACAATTATTTTATCCTTTTACCATGTCTTATCTTTCTGGTGACTGTCAATGATCATTGTGCCACAGTCCATATATTTGGATCCACGGAGCAATTGGATATGACCATGGACGCCTCACAAGGTTGCTTCTCATGTGTCTGATTTAAATCAATCTACTCGAATGATTTTGGTGTTCTTGTTAAATATCAAAGGTGCTTGTTTTACACTGCCTGTGACAAAGCCCAAACAAAATCTGCATCACTGGTAAACAATGAATTATCAATTATTACTGAGTTCATTTAGAACAGGAATTTTTGTTCTGTGTTGTGATGTCATTTACTTTTCTCCTCAATTGATGAATATTCTGATGATTTAGTCATCACCTTTAGAAGAGTGCACTCATTTTTAGTCCTAGAATATCCAAGACATTACCATGTAATATTTTAATGCAGGGTGTCACATTTTTATATCCAGTTTAAAAAAATGGAAGTCCACGGTTTAACCTACAGTAGCAAGCTAATTGTACAGGTCAATCATTCATCAATTAGGTAGGCCATGTTTTGATTTAGGTGGAAGATGAAACATTTCATTCTTACATTAATTTCTTTTTACCAGTTTTTCTGTAAAACCCAATGTATTTTAACATTCCAACCCATTTTTTGTGGCTTGGAAATATATAAAGTACAAAATGATTTACTATATTTTTCAAAAATTCTACATATTATGTGAAACTGTATGTAAGAGATAGACAGCTAGCCTGTTAGTATGTTGTTTCCAAAAATGGATTTCATTCTTAAAAAAACAAGTTATTGCTTTAGAAGAGGTTTCCTTAAGAAGGTATGTACTAGCGCTACCCAATCCGCTCTGAAGAAACATCCCAGTGGGCTTGGATTTAATCCAGTAATGTTGCCGCTTTGACAAGCGTGTGTGATGTAAGACGACCCGCATGTTTACTATACGCTACCACTTGGAACGTAGTCAAGTCTGCAGCTGCAGCTCGGCGCGATCCATTGCCCCCCTTTCCGATCGCTCGGGAGAGCCACAGGTAGTTGATGAAGTGGCGGTGCCAAGTGTCCCAACTGCCAAAGACAAGGCGCAGCTGCTGAGAGTCAACACAACCAGATGCCACCAACGTGCCATGTGTTCCAATCAGGGCGGGGAGAGCCGACCGGGATGCGGGGAGCTTGCCAAGACTCTCTCATCTGGTGCCAGCTCAACACACGTTCCGGCGCTCCGCACCATTTCCGTCTTCGCCCTGCCCCATCTCGGCTCCGCTCCCCTCTGCCAGGACGCCGGGTGTCAGGCCAAGAGCTGTTGGTGCCCACTGCCGCTCACACTGCCTGGCTGTTCTGCGACTGTGCCAGGCAGCCTCTTGGACGGGATCCTCGGAGTCCGGTGCCAAACGCAAGCCTCCTGGGTCTCCATGCCATCCAAATGCCCCTCGGCAGCCCAATGCGGTCATAGAGGAGGCGAAATGATAGATCGGCGGACAAGGACAACGCTTACCTTGGGTAGCTGTCAATAGCGGGATTCCGGTTTCATTTTTCTCTCCAAATAAAAAATGGTAGCAAACAGATTTTCAGAGAGAAAACAAATATGTTTTGTATCCAAAAGAGCCCGATGTCGCACTATCACCGTACTCATTTCTTACAACGTTTACATGGTTGAGGTTATCCTTGGCTAATGGAAGATGCCTTTTGAAGATGCATCTCCTCTCCTATGGAAAGATGGCTCGCTGGCGAGACTACAGCTCGAATGGAGGGGAGTTTCCGCAGACGAGGTGCCCGGTTCACAGGAACGTGCCATCCTCGCTTGCCGCGGAGGGGTTCAAGGAAGTGAAAAGTTTTTGAACGAGTGCCATGCCTGAGCAATCGTTATCTGAGGCCCGCGAGTGCCAGCTGGTGGCTGCGTGTGCCCACGCTGAGAGCTGATGCCACAGCCAGTCTGAATGGGAGTTTCACTTGGCAGTGAACCACATAGTCTCCTCCACAGCTTCCCCATACCTCATCCCTGCTCTGCCGTCTATCACTGCGTGAGTCTTTACTGCTCCTACAGAAGAGCAATTCATAAATAAACATATGAGCCACAACATTACTTAAGGGACTTTATTACTTCAGGAAAGTGAATGGGATGCTTAAGAACTATTTTTAGATTATATTTTGCTATTAAATTCATATGAAGATGAATCAATTATTTTTCCCCACCGTTAAGTCAATTTTGATCATTTTTGGTTGTTATTGGCATCCCTTTATTGAAATGCAAAAACAACAATACATTATTTATTTTTTATTTGATTATTTTCATAAATGTATTTAAATTTTATAGATATTGTTTTATTGCTTTAATTATAGAATTTATGTCCTATGTATTCTATTAAATTATCCTGGATTCTGTTGATAGAAGGCAAGTGGGTAAATGATGCATGAATTTCTAAAAGGTTAGAGGCAAATCCTTTCAACTGATATGACCATTGAGTGTCCTGTTTTTGATCCAAAGGCAGATACAAATGGACAAAAAAAGAGAACTAAGACTGCAGTCTGTTGTGTATGATAGTATGCTGGAGTATCAATCTGTTCTTTGACAAACAAGATATGTTTGAATAGTTCTGATTCCATGAAGCTGTGATGACAGAATAACAAGAATGATGTGAGGACCACCCCACTTACCGCCACATAATGAAACCCTGTGTTTCCCAATATGCAGACTTGACCATACTTGTGTTCTCCTACACCCATTTTGCGTCATCTTCCATTGCCGAAGACCAAGACTCCAAGTACAGAAGAACAGAGGATGGTAAAAATCCCTGGATGTCATTCTTGTCCTACCTCAAATATCAAGGATATGTCAATTGCATCCTTGCAAAACGTGACCAATCTCATGACTCATTGCACCCCAAGTTGGTTCTTGGGAGACAAATTATGAAGACCGCTCTTGCCAAGACCACAAGTATGATCTTTGCATTCTTGATATTGGGAAACACCCCTTACCTCTTCAGTGCCTTAAATCCTGGCACTCAGCTTTTATTCAACAGTCCAACACCAATTGTCTGGGCAGCAAAAAATTAATTTTTAAAATATAAAAATGGACAACTATATAAAACATAACCTTTACTGACTGGAACTAAATGTCTACTTGTCTGTTTGACCTTAATAAAATGAAGGCATCCTCCACTCTCTGCACCATACTGAACTGGTGATGTTCACTGTTTATAACGCTGCCTCGATGGCTTGGTTCCACATGAACTCTTCTCATAATCACTCAAATGATTTAATTACATAGGCCATGTTGGGGCTCCGTATTTTTTACTAGTGAAGCTAAACCACGATTGTGCCCTGCATGTCCATTAGAGTGGAAAATCAGATGACTCGTTAATGAGGAGCTTGGTTTGGAAATCACAAGCTACGTGGTTCTATTTTCAGGGCAATACAATACAAATATGTGTCCTTTTTAATGCACATCATTCTCATCAGAGGTCTATGTTTTAATGTTTCCTTTCCATCTTTCTAGGCCCTTCCAATGTACTTTCTGTTTTTTTTTTCACTGCATCTATTGATTCTTCCCAACATTCTAACCAATTTTTTTTTATAATCCATTGCCTCTACACCAGAACTGCATGTCTCTGATCTATGGGAGAAAAGTGAGGTTTGTCCACCCTAAACCATGAGTTTCAGCACCATGGACAGTGTCATCTCTTAGAAACCGTGACACACCTGGAAAAGGTAAAACCACATGCCGACTGTCATTTGTAGCTTTCATTTGTCAAATGTAAATCATTCAAACATTATGAATGCAGAGAATAATGACATGCTCCTTAAATGTATCAGTTTCAAATCACTCTTTTTCTTCCATTGCATTTTAACTTCAAATTCATGTAATTAAACCTGTTTCCTTGATACGTCCTGTCATTTGTTCTTTTTCGCTTAGATGGCGTCTGTGATTCAGTTTCATGAGTTACTCATTGTGTGAAGGGTCTAAGACTCAGTTTCATGAATTACTCATTGTGTGAAGGGTCTAAGACTCAGTTTCATGAGTTACTCATTGTGTGAAGGGTCTAAGACTCAGTTTCATGAGTTACTCATTGTGTGAAGGGTCTAAGACTCAGTTTCATGAGTTACTCATTGTGTGAAGGGTCTAAGACTCAGTTTCATGAGTTACTCATTGTGTGAAGGGTCTAAGACTCAGTTTCATGAGTTACTCAGGTTGTGGGGCACTGAGACTCAGTTTGATCAGTTACTGAGTATATATAAGGACTAGGGATTCCATTGCATGAGATTTCATGTGTCCCTTTGCTGTAGTTGAGTTTAATATTGGTCCTGCTACAAGGCACCAGGGCCAATGAAGTAAGAGCTACTGGCTCACTGTCACTCGGCAGCGTGAAGACAAGTCCTGTCAGGTCCAAGGAGCTGGCGACAAAGGCTGAGCACAATTCCCCCTTCTATCACTGTCACCCGTGCAGAGTGAGCAAGAGCTCATTCAGGTCAGAGAAGCCCTGGTGCTCCCCCCTCCTCCCCCCAAACCCCAGACTGTCACACAGAGCCTTTGAGTGTCTTTGATGGATTGCTTTATGTGACTCCATCTGACCACGCCAACTAGCTGTAAGGGCTTTGGATTCAAACCAATCGATGGGCTGACATTGAAGAATAATGGTATGGGATTGCTGTTCGGGGCATGAGAGCAGCGGAAGTTCAAGAAAGGTACTGCACTGAAAAAGTATAAAGCAGCCTCCCTTAAATATGTCCTTCAATGGAAAATAGCAAAAACTGCATTTTGTAATTAGCCAGGGGGTATATTCTTTCTGTCGTGGGGGATTTTTGAAATTGCTTTTCATTCCAGACTTTCTCCCTTGTGTTGCACAGTCAAAGAGGTACGTGGCAAGGCAAGGACTGAGCACACCAAGGCAGAAAAATAACTGCTGTTCTCTCTAAATAATATCTGTTTTATTTTTTTAAAAGTCAGATTTACAACATCAAATGATTTTATATTTGTTTCTTAGCTTTTTTCTACATTTATTACAACTTGATATGAATGTTTTACTTAAAACTACTGGTAGTTTCTAATGTGATATATAAATTTTTGTTGTGATCAAATGAACAGAGTAGTTATTTTTGCTATAAAACCAATAAATCTGAAATGTTTTTCCTGAATTGAGCAAGTGTCCCAAGACTTTCTCTGACCACTTTATGTTTCTGTATGTGATCATTGAAACTTGAAACTTGAAAACTGGCATTTACACCAGGAAGCAGAATCAGTTCTGGAGGTGGGGGGTCAGACCCGAATGCTGCGCAGGGGAATGGAAGGTTGCGGCGAGGGAGGGATTGGAGTTGTTGAAGCCCACAAGGATGGAGTAAGTGGGCCCTTGGGAAGTGGGAGACAGATAACAAAAGAGAGAGGTGGAGGGAGAGGCAGACTGATATAGGAAGGAAGGCAGTGAAGCCAGAAATAATGATAGAAAGAGAATCAGCCGTTCGCCTTCAGTGAATCCCCTCCTCCTTCCAGTGCCAGATGCGCACTGATGTATGCAGGAGAGAGACGGATTGCCGGGGAGCTCCAAAGCCTCGCTGCATCTGCATTTGCACGTGTGTGTGCTTGTGTCTTTGCGTGCCAGTGCTTACACAAATGCATGCATGCGCTTCTGTGCTTCTCTTCCCCTATCCATGCCATAAATTGAATACTGTAAACCACACTCTGAACTCCGAGTATAATGGATGCTGGGGTAGTCCCCTTGTTTTATGCCTCTGGCCATTTGACTGCATGCCCATATTTCAGTGTCCTTCATTTCCCTGATATTGCTGACATAGGTTTTTGTACAGCTGGGCTATTAAATGCACCATTCTCTTAAGCAGTAACAGTTACTCATGGATGCATTATGCCTGACATTATACCCTGTAACCCTTCATGCACCAGCTCAAACTCTGCTACAATTTCGTAATGAGCTCGACCTGAATGAACATGCATGGATTTTACTGAAAATGTCTTAAGGATTAAAAAGGAAAAGAAACCTTTCACACACACAACGTCAGCCTGCCCAGAACATGGCCCAGAAGTCTGGTTCTGTGTCACCATCATTCTAGCACATCCAAGATCAACTCACTCTTATGATTGACTATCAGTTTTCATTATAGGTGAGGCACCATCCAACCAATCAATGCAACTCTAGGTACAAACTCCATATGGGACGTATGCACTCTATGCATTTCCTTACAGCAGATCTGTACCTGTCTCCACTCTGGAGCTGTCACTGCACCATTGCTGTAAATTGTGCTTCATTCTGCAGAAGAGACGCGGGAGGCACGAAACACAGGGAAGGTTCTTAATAACATATCTGCACTATTGCTCCAGCGCTGGGTGTTTTGCTTTTATATGAAGCAGTTGGGGGGGTTTTCTTTATGAATGAATAGCATGGTAGTTGCCGAAGTTGCGAAGCAGTGGTGAAAATGTGTTTAACCTGGCCGTTTCCTCCGGCAGGGTGGCCGGGGGTGTCTTGGAAGCATCTCGATGGCTTGGATGATCCTGTTGCCGGGGAGATTTATGGGAAAGTATGCAAGAACCTATTTTGTGTTAAAGCGAATCCAAAAGCCAGTCATACATTTCTGCTCTCAGGGAACATGAACCTGTCAGTTAGTGTGGCTCTGCTACCCACTATATGCTATCAGTCTCTGCAGAAATATCTGCAGGAATTCTGCTATAACTCCCTGCTGTATCTCTAAAAAAGCATTTAAAGCAGATTTTCACAATTGGAGGGAAATTTATGTATATTTATGAGCAGATTTTATTTAGTAATGATGATCCTGCTGTGGAAAAAGTTATTAAACATTTTGACATCTTTCAGCAACTGTTACTGAATGTTATTCACAAACTGAGGGGGCTCTAATTGTTTTTCTCTCCTTGTCTAACTTTCTGTGCATTACTCTTTTTTATCTTACTTATTGTATCATACTTGGGTGGCGTGATTTTTGCAGGGTAGCTTTATGCAAGGAAGGGGAAGCTTCTTGTCAGTTGCAGGTCCTCAGTTTGACTCCAGGGGGTGCTGTAAGTTCTCAGGCAGCCCCAGGAATGGATATGAATTATTCATAAGGAGCCAGGCTCATTGCGAGTTGCTCACACAGTGGCGGCTGGCTTAATTAGAAGTTCAGGCGGGCACACTGATGAAGCCTCATTAACGGTCATCTGTGCAGTCAGGGGACTCATCCTGTGGTCGCAGGACCATCTGCATAGCGCCGGTCATTGGCATCGCTCTGCAAAGTGCACTTACGCTCATGCAGAGACACCAGCTCCTCACTGCACATTTTCACAGGCTCTTCTCAGGAGGCGCTCGCAAACACACAGTCAAGCGGACGGCCAGCAAACCATGTGACCCAGAACATACTCAAAGCGTTGTTATGCATTGTGCTGACACCTGCAAGTATCCTTACTGCAGGAGGAAAAAAACTTTTAATTTGTGTGGATCTATATGTCTACTGAAAGCATGTGTGTGGATTTTCCCTGCAGTTGTGCGCGTGTGGGCGTTTTTATTGTGGGCGTTTGTAGATATTTGCTGTCAGCAACTGATTTCGAAAGATTATAATTAAAAAATGGAGAGAAGATGCAACTGTTCAGTGGTGTGTGTGTGAATTTTACATCAGCATTTATGTTTGTTCCATCTGTTTTAAAAAGATGATAATTAAGACTATAATTAAAGAGTAGATACTAACTGCAACTGTACTGTGTCATGTGTATGGATTTTTACTGCAGGTGTGTGCATTTTTACCATTGTTGTGTGTGTATGCGCTACCACAAGCCACATTTGTTCCAAGAGAGTTTGCTCCAATAAAGAAGTTATTTTGTTTCCTCTTTACCACCTATAAATGTCTTTTCCTGGTTTTACAAAGGATGAAAAGTGTCAGCACTGAGACACTGGCATTTTCCACAGTGTTCCAATATATGCTTACATTTCTTTATGCTAACATTATCCTGCTACGTATTCTAGTCTCGACTGATCTGATGTTAGCCTATTACAATTACAGTCCAGATTCCACAAAACCAAGCTGCAAATGGACTTTGTCAATGATTCGGAGATAAGGAAGATTGTCATCGTTGCCATTTTAAGTGGAAATCCACAGTAATAGCGTTCATAGTGGGCATTGCTCTTATGGTGCATTTTGGAGTATTCTCTGAAAGGAAGAGTGCAGATGGATATGAGCAAAATAGCTGTGGGGAAAAAGTGAATACATGACCACATATTACCTTGGAGAGCATTTATACCATAAATAAAATACATGAGCAGGGACTTACTGCCAGCAGAAATTACCCAGTCAATGTCTGACTCGCCCCTGAGTATTTTGCTCTTTTAAATTTCTAACTAAATAAAGAGAAGCTCTAGATGACTGTTTCATACAGAATAAAAGATTTTAGGGCAGGTTTTATGATACCCTTTACATTGTGTTAAAACTATAATGACCGAACAACCAGATGAGAGAGATCTGATGCCGTTTTGGATTATCATCTTATCTCTTTTGCGATTTATTTCCCGGCTGAGCCGAAGGTGCCTACCTCACTCACACATTCCGTTAGCGAGGACACGGGTGACCGGAGAGCATCCCGAAGCTGGATCCTCACGGAGAGCAAATTAAGTGCCCAGCGGGGGGCAAACACAGCACTGATGGAGCCTCTTTTAAAGGCACTCCTCTCCCCGCCCACGTAAAAATCGTGAATTTCACATTACGTCTGAGAAGGGCTAAACTTTTGAAGAACATGCTTCACAGACTCTTCAGATATAAATCTATGATTAGCCGCCATTTCAGTGAATTAAGTGAAAGAAAGCAAGTATTTTAATTATAGTTTGTCTGCCTTGTTCTTTACGGGCAGATCAATTGCCTGTGAAATTACGCATCCTGCAGGTTTCTTTGTTCTCTATTACTCTTGTCTCTGTGGATCAAAAGCAGACGGTGATGGTAAGTGTGTGTGTGTGTGTGTGTGTGTGTGTGTGTGTGTGTATACGTGTGCGTGATAAAGGCCTAATGTTACCTTGCGTGTGACACACACACACGCACAAAGCAAAATCCTTCTTCAAAATATATAATGCACGTTCTGCTGAGGTATACACCGATCCATACTGCTGATAATAAAAGTAAGTTTCTGAAGTAAGTTCTTGCTATTTCATATGTTCTTTTTAGGTAAGTGAAATAAAGTCATTATATTGCACATCTTACAGAACACCTCAGAAAGCATATTTTCTTGTTTCTGCTAGAAATTCTGGGCTGCAGACCGAAGCCATTGGGGTGATGAGGCCTGTACTGGCCTAAGCCATCCAGTAAACGGGGAAGCCGGTTTCAAATCTTTTTTTTTTGGAAAATGGAACTGTGCTCTGTTTTCGACTTGATACGGAGGGCAAGAGGAAGGGCGAGATGGAGAGAGGGAGGGAGAGAAAGGGAGAGAGAGAGAGAAGGATTGAGCTAAAAGGGAAGAGCAACGCTGAGCTGAAACTGAAGGCAGGGAGGGTAGCGGCAGCGGGGCTGACTGGGTTTAATTGGCTTTAAGGGTTGGGGGCTGTGTTCCAGCGCTCCGCACGGCACTGTCACACTCCATTAGATGCACAGGCCGGATAATGAGAGCGAGCACAATCAGCTCCCAGCAGACGTGTCCCCCAGCCACGGCTAGGCAGGCTGTCACCCCCCAACCTCACCCCCCAGCCGGCTCCTCATCTCCCTCAGCCCCACAGGCTGCCATTTCGGCTGTCACACCCACCCCCAAGACTCACTCACCTCGAAACTCCTAGCAGGGACGGCTGCTTTTCCACCACCGCTCGTCTCTCCCTCGCTTTTGTGCCGCGGTACCAAATTGAGTCATGATTCTTTTCTCTGTAATGTTTGTCGCGGAGAATGGAAAATAATTTCTGAGGTTATGAATTGTGTGACGAATCCGTGCCTATATAAAGTGTCTGCATTGTGTTATAAGATTCTGTTCCCTTCGCTACGGTTGCTGCCGTGATTTCATTTCCAAGTGGAGCTACTTTAAGACAGAGGTTTGGCGTACAGTCAGGGTCATGCTCTAGCATTTCATGCTAGAGTAAAGGGCCCAGACACAAAGGTGTGGCTCTTCACATCACTGTGTGAGTCATCCTGTATCTGTAGACCACATACTTCTATTAATTTCCAAAAGACAATACTGTGATTTATATCTTTCATTTTGGATCGCATCCTTGATGTTGACTCTTCTCTGCTGAGTTTCCTTTATGAGGAGGAAAGCTTATTCTTAGAGGCAAACCTAAAAAAACTGACAAAAGCTCATAATAGGCAAAATTTAATCCCTGTTGGTATGTTCCGGAACCCCTGTGTATGTTTCAGAACCGCTGTACATATTCCAGACCCCATGTGTATGTTACAGACCCCATGTGTATGTTACAGACCCCATGTGTATGTTACAGAGTCCATGTGTATGTTACAGAGTCCATGTGTATGTTCAAGGTTTCCACCCCATTTATGCGTAAAAGCCACTGGTTCATCTCATCGACATTTCCCTTTTACCTCCACATCCCACGTTTCCAGTTTACACCTGCATTCCATCCACCCCTTTTTTCATATTCCATACTCCAAGTTCCCATAATCTCTCTCAACACCACATTTCATTATTTCAGTACTTTTTTTATTTTTTGTTATCCACTTTCAGCTCAGCTTCCATTCTCATGTTCATTTTCCATGTTTCCAATTTCAACATTTTGCATTTACATATTTCCATCTGAAAAAAAACTCAAAACATTCACCAAACTAGCAGCCCATGTAAGCTGTAAATGCACCCATTGGCTGGAGCTTATTGCATTTTCAATTTATTATCAGCACTACTGGGTGCTATTTCCTGCTTTGTGACAATTATACAGATGATCTGAGGGCTCTCCTATCTGCCTGCTCACATTTATTTCTCATACTGATTTTCTAATCTTACCCTCTTTGTGTCTCAACACCATTCTGACCTCAGTCTCATCCATCCACTGAAGCAGGTCAATTAAGAGGCATTTAGTTTTAAAATTGTATCAGGTAAAAGTGAACCAGCTTACACTTAAATGAGATGGTGAGCACCTTCACTTCATGAAGGCTTCCGTATCTGAAGGAACAGCCTGACTAATCATACTCAATATAGAAACATTGCCTTTAACCTTTCATTTTTAACGGGGCTACAATTTTTCTCTCTGATGCTGGCTGTCATGGTCAGATCTCATTATGGATTTATAAGTGGCTTAGTTTATCATTATTATTGAATTTCAGTATCTTTGGGGGCTATTCGTCGCTGAATATTTTACTGTGGAAAAAATATTCTAATATTAAACCTTGTTTTATACAGTTATTGCTTCTGTGGTTTCAGTAGCCTTAGAGCAAGCTTTAAAACAAAGACGAGTTGCTGGGTACTGCAGTGAAGAAGCTAAATAAGGAATGAAGGTCCACTTCATCCTGTCCAAAATGCATTATTTAGTAGAGAGCAAAAAAAATAACAGTAGTAAAAGTTTCCTAAATGTCGAATGCATTTACTGAAGAACAGTGAATGCACACCCCAGACAGACAGGACCTATGCTTCCTTATAATGCTCCTTCGGATAAGGCATAGATTCCATCCAGGATCGAGCCACATGGATCAAAGCCTTGCACAGACACTATTTAGGGAGGTTTGACGGCAGGTGACGAGAACATGCATTCCCCATCATATGTTCGAGTCCTCTTTTTTCTCCCAGCCCCTACAACATACCCCCCAAACCTTGATATACAAGCCCACAGTGCAGTGTATAACACTCAAAGACCCAATGCCTGTGCAGTGGTTGTAATTGCATTGTGCTGCTCTCCCTTAATAATCATAGCTTGCTTAGTCTCAAAATGCCATCGTTCATTATATTCTGGCAATCAAATACAAAAAGAAATACAGCCACGGGAGGTGATTAACGGGGTCCAAGCGATACGGCCTGAATAGACTCTTTGGCCACATTATACATCAAATGTTGCATTAGAATATCTGTAAATGAATGTGTATTAAATATGGAAGTACTTTGTGGGCTTCATAACATCTTAGTTACTGTATAAGGGTCTAGGGACTATGGATACTACAGCACCACGATAAGCCCAACCTGTGTCTTTTTTTTTGGGCTGAGTAGTGGAGGTAATGTCACATCACTACACCAAATGTCAAGATTCTGAGTTATATACCCTTAAGGGTAAGTATGGCCTGCTGAAATTTGATTGGCTGATGTCAGCCATGTTTCATGAGTATTTGAACTTTTATTATGTGATTTGTTGAGACATCTGGCCACAGACACGCACACAAAATTTCATATTCTTATATCCAATGTTTTACAAGTTATAAGCTATTATGACTTATAGCGTCCCCCCATTAGAGAATTTTTATGAAATTTGCAGAGTCGCCTCAGAATGTCATACCATCTACATATAGCGGGCTTGGTGAGAATTGTATGTTCTGTTGATGAGAAATAGCTCATGAAGTGCAAACAGAAAAAGTCAAAGAAATTAATTGGTCTGTGGGAATGGAACGATTGAATTCCTATGGACAGCTTTTTGCCTAAATGGTCTCAAGATGTTGCAGTTCGAATTTTGTGTGAATTGGATGAAGAGTTGAAGACACAGTCAAAGAATAGAATCTACACATTTTGCAAATGAGCTAAAGAGTTTGATGATCTTATTAGGATATAAGATATATACCCACAGTTCAGAAAATATGGGTCAAAATGCAAAACACTGCACTATAGCACTACACCTTACAGTCTCTGCTCCCCATATTGTTTTAGTGCATAAAAATAATAATAAGAAAAATCCTAATAAATACAATATGGTTCCAGCACTGTGTACTTGGACCCCTAAATAGACCCTCAGCTCCATTAACAAATGTCATTTCCATCACTGCGGTACCAGCGCCAGTGCCAGGCTCGTTCTCAATTCGGAACTAGTTCTGCACATTTCCACTGCTACAGAACTGGCCCTGGGCCAGAAAAAAGAAAGCTGCCGGAACACAGCACCACAGAAAAGCTGGTCTCTGAATACCATAGCATCAGCAAAAGTGGGACATGCTATCATGTCCAAACCTTCCACATACCCAGAAAATTCAATCCATAAACGATATAGTTTAGTCTAATATCACTGGTGCCAGCAGTGAAACAACCAGAATAGCATTTCATATATTTTTTTTTTATTTTGTGGAAAACAAAAGATCGATCTGCTGGCCAGATTTAATATTAAAGTATAATTATGTCAGAGGTTGAAAAAATGAAATATTGTGGCACAAGGATATTGTGGAAGAGATCATAAGGCAGACAGCAAAGTTACATTTTTTGCAGACTCTTTTACTTCGTGATCTTAAAAAGTACAGCAGTAAAACACCAAGTGAGTGTAAACTAACGCATACAGATGTGGGCCATTAAGTAGACAAAAGTGGATACAGGAGGATATCAAGACATACTTTGAAAACTTTTTTTCATTTCAGCAGCTTAGAAAAACTTACAACCCAAAACAGATAGAAATAAATTTAAAAACTGGAATGCATATGAACCTTTACTTTACTCTCATTTCAGTCTATGTAACATTTCTGTTCCATTCTTTTTTTGAAACCAGTGGAAATGCAGGAAGAATCTCAAAATGGCACCATGCATTTGGTATATGGTTGCAAACAGCAAGAGGTTGAGCTGAGCGGTACATGGCTTAAACTATGCGGCACTGTCTGCCCTTCGCTGGTGACTCAGGGCACAATCCACAGCAAATAAATTAGCAGATAAAACACAATTAAGAAAATGAATGAATTAATTAATACATGTAAAATAAAGAAGAGAGTCAAAGATGTATACATATGGCAATAGAGATCAACAGCAATATACTGTACTCCTGTTACACTATTTTCATGTGTGTTTTCCTGTAAGGTCTGTCTTTTATTTTCATTTCCTTTCCACTATTTTTTAAAACCCATCTCTACCGCTTTGCCCGATTAAAGCCCTATTCCTTCATTCATGTCTCTGTCGCCTATTTCACCATCCTACAAGCGAGTCTTAGAGGAGATGTATAAATACACACGACTCCTTTTCCCCACGCTCCCGGTGTCACATGGCTCTTTCCTGGGGCTGAGCCAGCTCTCCCACAGCTATGCTGAAGCTGGAATGCTGAGTGTCTTCAGCACAATTCCATTTTATTATTTCAGCTTTGATCTTTCACACTCAAAGGATTTTTTTGGGCCTGTTCTGTCCCATGGTCTATCATTGCCTGACTTTCTCTATGTCGTCTGAAGTATGAAGTCCTCCTTTAAGCTACAACTGGAGGGGTGAAATAATTCACCGAAACCTCTCTGAAAGAGCAGAGTGAGAGAGGATGTCAACACCTCTGAGACACAATTTTTCCACCACCATTGTTATGAGACATTGGGCAGATTGGAATGTGTTTGAAATATTGCTGGTTTAGCTCGGTGAATTTTTTTTATATCTGGAAACATCCAAATACGTGTTTTGATCTGCCACACATAAATAAAAGGCCAAAACAGAAAATTGTTCATCATTAAAAAAGCCACTAAAATGAATGTGGATCAAAGAATCACGCCAATGTCACTGGTAGTCATGTGACTTGATTTGTAGCTGTCTTGATGTAATCCAAAATAGGATTGTAGTCATGTCACTTTGGTTGTGAACCTGCTGAAGCAACTTGAGATGCATCTTGAGAAGGTCATCAATCAGGAAGTTACCCAACTGTCCAGGGAATCTTATTTAAAAACTGAAACAGAGAAACACAATGAATTACATTAACATAAAACATATTTTCCTATTTTAATTGCATTTACATTTGACAAATTAGATCACTTGCCCAAGCGTGAAGTAGCCTTGTGTAGGATATCAATTATATAAAAGAGCCAAGTTAGGGATGATAAACGGCATCAGACCCACACCAAATGTCATTCTGTCATTCTTCCTCATTAGTAGTTGTGTTAAACTGTCTGCTTTTTATTGTTTGTGTTAATAATAGCTTTTTTGTTCACTATTTTTATAGTAGGTGTCACTTACTAGCAGACCTATTTACTGGAAGCTTGACAAGGCCAGCCACAGTTTAAAAAAGATATGTCAAATGCATGTAATCAACATGTAAAATACACACAATTGACATGTAAACACCATGCTGACAGCCTTATATTAATCTGTTATTCATCATAATTATGCTACAATATAATGGTTATGCAAATGAATCTGACTCTAGCATTTCAACAATTTTTGCCTGCCCCTTTGAAATACACACACACATACAAACAAAACACGCAGGTCAACATAACACACACACACAAAATACCTCCTGTCTGACACAGAAGTTTGATTGGAAGGCTGAGGAAGAGGTTTTATGTTGTTATTTCCCTGTCACACCCCCTGCTCATCGTGAGACCTTATTCCTGTGCAAGGAATTGTATGTACATGTGTGTTTCTGCATGTGTGCTTCGGGTGATGGCAAACTGTACATTTCACGTAGGTTAAGACTGGAAGACGAAAACAGGAAGCTTTTTGCTAGATTTGCCAACATGTACAGTGAGTCGGAGAGTTGTAATTTATCATAAAACTGAGGAATGATTGGTCAAAACTTTTCAAGACATGGCCCTGTATGGAAGCTGGCGTTTGTGCTGGAAACACCAGTGTAATGCTGCCTTGTGAGCTGTATTTCTCACCTGCCCTGGTCATGTGACAAGCACCCATAATTCACGGCAAATCGCTTATACCACAAGTCACGTTCCATCAGAGCTTTAATATGGAGGTGTGTGATATTTACAGTGGACATCACTTGTTCTGTTCCTCTATTTCCTGAGTCCTAAAGGAAATCTCATGCATATTACGAATGGGTCCATGTGCGTTTATCCACCAGCCGGTAAGACATCCTCCTCCTCTCGGAAGAAAGGCCATATTCTACTTCAAGGTATATGGCTAGGAGCAATTTTTTATTTATTTTTTTGCATATCGGTTTGAAAACGGAAACTGTAAATACACAAGAGCTGCTCTTAATAACCATTGAGGCTCAGAGCTCCTCCATACCCTCCCCCTCTCCCCAATTACCTTGGCCTATCACTGTGGAGCACTGGTCTGTGAAGAAATTCCCAATATCTAAATTTACACACTGTATCAATCTTGTTTAATAGACTGGAAAGCTTATTGCTCCACTGAGAGAGAACGGCAATGATAAATTGCACGGACCTTGCGACAGCCGACCGTGATGTATAATGAAATATTTATGATTTATCCCAGCTAATATACTGAAATGAAGTGTGTGATGTATAGGAGCAGATGGGACTCCTATTGACTGTACTTCTCAGTTGAGGAAGGGGGAGCGCGGGGGGGGGGGTGTAGAGAGAAAGGCAGGGCGAGCAAGGATAGTGAGAGAGATGAAATGGGAGAGGGAGGAAGAGAAGAAGAGAGGGAGAGCCACGTAATGTGAAATAAAGGGAATGTCAAAAACGAGGTAGACAGGGAGGCATGCAGAGCCACAAGCTAGAGAAATGTGGAGGAAGAGCAGCAGGCAGATATGCGGAATAAAAAGGAGATGGAGAATGGATGAATTGATGCAGATAGAGAGGGAGAGATTACTTAATGGTTTGATGAAAAAAACAGAGGCGTACCAAAATAACACTGTCTGTCATTATCCTTTCCTTGTTGAAGTAAAGAATTTATATTCACTGACTGTAGACCTTGTATTTATGCAGAGAAATCAGCTTGACAATTGTGTGTGTTTTTCCCTTTGATAATTGCATTATTGTTGCATAAGTGCATCGTGTCCCTGCTATTACCTCCACTGGAGTCTGATCTAAAGAGGCTGCAGGTGCTTGGTACATGTTGTGTACCTAATGATGTCGGCGGGGTACCCTGAACCAGTTAGCAGTACAGGTCCGCGCCAGCTGCCTGGTGACATGCTCCCTGTCGCCTCTCCTCTGCTTCCTCGCAGTCACACTGCAGCCTCCCCCGCCATCTCCCTTGTTTGCTCCGGGTTCAGACTGGTTCCATAACCAGTCGGCGTCCAACTGCTTCAGAGTGAAGGATGTTACATTTCACATCTGGACCGTCAGCTCCAGTGGGCTGTGTACAGGAACCGGGGCCCCCTGAAATCACCCATCAGAGATATCAGACTGCCCCTAGAGGAAGCTGGTGGGATTAGCCACGCCCTGTGATTTGAACCTTCTCATTATCACCTGAAAGGCTACTGAAATAACTGGGGGCTCATGACACAAACCTGAAAATGCTACTTTCCAGAAAATCTGGTGCTAGGCAGGCAAGCGGAAGCTCTAGGGACTGTTGTTAGGGCCTGGGTTTCTGTCTTTTTGTGTGTGTTTGCGTGTGTGTGTTTGTGGATTATATTCATATTACATTGTAGGGACCAAATGTTATTCACAATGTAATAAAAACCTGTTATTTTGATGTTGTGGGGACCATTTTTAGGTGCCCAAAAAGACCTGCGAATGCAGTCGAAAAACTAAAAATGCCAAAAGTCTTGTATTTAGTTTGGTTACTTATGGTTAAGGTTTGGGCTGGGTAGGGGTTAAGGTCGTCATGTTAAGACTAGAGATTTCCCATAGAAATGAATGGAGAGTCTCCACAAAGATATAATTACAAACCTGTGTGTGTGTGTGTGTGTGTGTGACACCTGAGCAGAGACCCACACTGCTGATTAGTGCATGGGGGAAGTAATTAAGGAGAAAACCAGCTGAGTGGCTCTCAGCAAGTTACTCAGGAGATGGAAACGGAGAACATTCAACACAGGTTATTATTAGAAAGAAAGGAGAAGACATCGGCACGCAGGGCACCACGGGTCAGCGAGGTTCCATGTTCCACTCTCCGGTCATCCGTACGCCTGATCTGACACTGTCCATTTTTCATTCTGAATTACTGACAGATTTTAGGGTCATTTTATCATAACCCTGAGATGGACATGCATCCCATTACGTGTATATCCCAGTCTTACACACTCTGCTGTTTTATCCTACAGCCCCATAACCCTGACCAGGATAAGCAATTGGAAGGTGGAAGGATGCTTGGGCTTAAGTGCAACCGTTTAACGCAACCACGTAGAATACAACATAAAGCTTCCATAAGTTTTTTGCATATATCTTCACATTCTCTATATGCGTGAGTATGTGCATAAGTAATAAATTTCAATGAGTTTTCCATTTTACAACCTATGCAACTTACAATGACTTGAATATATGACTAAAGTTCTTTTATTATTATTTAGTAAATGTATGCAAAAAAAATAAAAATTCAGGCAACAGTACGCTTGGCATAGTATTCTATATATTGTGTGTTGTGTTCTGCACAATAGTTGCCATGGGAAAGCATTGTACTGTAGCACAACCATCCCAGCCTGACATTCCAATCTCATTTTCACACGAGATACAGCCATTTCGACATACGACCTGTCTGTAAGAACAGAACCCAGTCATAAGTTGGGGACAATTTGTACTATTTATGGACGGCACAATACAGACACTCCTCACTTAACAACCCACCTGTTTACTGACCACCCAAACTTACGACCAGCTCTCCGACCAAGTTTGATTGTGGAAATGGCAGCACGCCCTTTCTGATATATTCAGTTTGTTCTGGTTTCTAATTTATTTGGGTCAGTGAAGGAAGGTTGTATATGGTTTGCAGTCATCCTTTATTTTGATTTGCCATATCAGATTACACTGAACTCACGATCCGTTGCCTTTAGTTCGATGCATATGCTTTGTATTGTGGGATAGGGAACCTACAGTAGCTCGTAAAGCACAAATGTGCGCAAGGTTAAAGTTTGTACTTGTTTTATATCTTTAGTTAATATGTACAAGGAACTTGACTATTCTCTATGCATTGTTGTAGTTCAGTAATGTGCAAAAGGACACTAAAAGTGGTTCACTGGATTGCAGCGACGCTAATTTGAGATATGTGCCTGAATATGCGTATCTTACTTAGACTTCAACTTAGATCCTCCTGTGCTGTTCGGCGCATTGGACGGCAAGCTGTCTCTAGCGCATTCAATTGGCCGTGGCTGCTTCGGGCTCATCCTATGCGATGTTTAAGGCACGCAGATCATTAATGAAAGTCCAACGCCATGATGTTCGGGGGTGGCCTTGTTTGCGTCTTCTTCTTGGGGGCATCCTGGTGATGGCAAATTTGGACAGGCGTAGTGGTTGTTGGCGGAGGATGTGTCCTCCGAAGTGCATGTGTCGCTAGGTCACAATGTCATTGAGGGGGTGGGTGGCAGTTCGGTGATGAATCTCTTCATTGGTAACACGGTCCTGGTATGAGACTTGCAGGATTCGTCATAACCACCGCTGTTGTGTGACATTGAGTCTTCCTGACCACTTTTTGCGCAGGTGAGGTCACGGACAATGCAGTAGAGTGTCTTGGTATCATTCCTCTCCTATGCTTCTTGTGCTTCCTGACCCTTCTGGTCGATCCAGTCCCGTCTATCCCGTCTACAACTCCACTTCACTCTCCAGACCAACTCGTTGTAGGTTGCTGCCGTGTTTTGCCATTACTTTCCATTTGTGCTTGGTCAGGCCTCTGCCGGGCAGCTCTTCTTTCATCGATCGGATCCAGGCCCGTTCCTGGATCCAGCGTTCCTTGTATGTTCCCCGTCTTCGTCCAATAATCACCTCCGCGCATTCTATGACTGTCTCCTTTATCCTGGACTATTTTCCCTCAACATCTTCTTCTTCTGCTAGGGTCTCGAACTGATTTCTCAATTCGATCTTGAACTGCTGGGCCGTTGTCCACTGCGAAAGGGCGTGGGTGTTTCTACTGCACTTGTTGATGCTACAGCCGAAGTCGATATTTTGCGAGGAGGAGGCTATGGTCCGAACCAACATCTGCTCCTCTGCAAGCCCGCACATCCAGCAATGATGATCACCATCGGTTACTTCTGCAGACATAATCGATTTCGTATAGCATTTCTTCATACGGTGATCTCCACGTTTTTTTGTGAATTGTGCTTGTGGTCGAAGTAGGTGTTGCTGATTGACAGGCCATTTCTTGAGCAGAAGGAGATTAGCCGGTCTCCATTGTCATTGGTCTCATCAGCTGAGCCGTGGGGGCTAACAACGTGTTCTAGACCACACCGCTCCTTCTCAATTTTTGGCATTGAAGTCTCCAATAAGCAGGACGGTATCATGCTGGGGTCTCTTGAAGTTGGTCATAGAAGGCGTCCTTGGTGTTGTCCATTGTGTCTTGGATTGGGGCATATGCTTGTATATCATTTATATGCATATCATCTATATGTACTTCCGTTTATGAGTATCACTAGCACTGATCGGCCAGCTTTTTGTTTCTTTGCTATGCTAGAAAGGAAACCTCCTAAGTCTTTTCTCTGTTTTGTTTATTACAGTTTCACTCATGAATTTTCACCTGTCACATACGGAGAAAACACGTAACAGGAACAGTGTAATGTTTATTACGGTATACAGTACACTACTATATAAATATTTTGAAATATACTGAAAATACCAGTATAGTATGCTTGAAATATCGTTAAGGGGCGATTCCTTGCTTATCTACCAGTTTGCTTGAAAACCTTATCGTAGTATCAGAAGTCTTTAAGTGAGAATTGTCTGTATTAAAGTCTTTCAGGACTTGAGACACCTGCTGGTGCATTTTAGTATTACAGGTAAACTGTAATCTCATTTAAGAGATAAAATGGACAATAAAACGATCAAAGACAGCACCAAAACTCCCAAATGTATTGCGTAGAAAAGGTAGAAGGCTGCGTTCCTCTGTGCTGCTCTCAGATCTGTGACTCTGTCACACTGACAGAAGGGGCCTTGTGCTCCGGTGTGTTTGCACTGCACCTGCCGTAGCTTTTAAATGTCACCCAGGATTGTTTCGCCACCAGCCATGATACCAGCAGCAATGCCCCCTTTCAGTCCTTCCTCATCGCTTTCTCCATATGACAAGACTACATGAACCCAAAAGCCTCTATCCTGATGTTGCTGCCAACCCAAGACTACAAAAGGGCCTCTAACCAGATACCCATGGGCATGGATCAGGAAGGGAGGGGGCAGGATGTAGGAATTAGCATGCCTGAGGGGACTCCATCCCTGACCTCAGCTACTGCTGTCGCTCTCGATTGCCATCATGCCGGACCCCTTGCACTGAAGCAGATCCATAAGCTAGAGAAAGGAGAGACACAAGGTGGTCCTCCAAGAGGGTAATAGGGAGACCTGAGCATCAGAAGAGACAATCACATGCAGACATGGCTGGGTAATTAAGAGAAAAGAGACCCACATCAGAATCAGCAAAGTGTTGGGTAGAGTGTTACATATTCCATTAGATGATTACAAAACATTTAATTTAATCACCATCTTTCATAAGAGTTGCTATTATAATAATCAAATATAAAGGAGGAGAGATTTCGCGCTGCAGATACTGCCAGGTTTTCATCCGTGTTTGGCACTGATGGTAGGTATCCAGCCACCTGGGGCTGTGGTAGTGTGCAGCCTGAATTGGAACTAGATGGGATGCACCAAAGAGATGTGCTTTGGGGGGGGGGGGGGGCTTTGGGGGGTCAGTGTCCTCTCAGAAAATTGTAGGGAGTACCGTTACAGTTAAAAAAACATTAACAGAAAAGACTCCAGAAAGGTGAGTGATGAAGAAAATATTAGCCACTCTCAGACTATGAAGTGAAGTACCTCACTCTGAAGAATTAGCTCTTGATGACTAACACTAATAATAATGACTATTTTTATGCATGTTTGTGAGTTCTTCTGCCTGGGATGGAGAACAAGTGCCACACCAGACCAGAACAGGGTAGTGCACAAGAGATGATTCCTCCCAAATCTTGTTTTCCAGCTCAACACAAAGCAAAATAGTAAACAGTCTGTGAGAAGACAAAAAAAAATTTAACTGATGATGGTATTGCACTGTAGCAACCCCTGAGATACTGGGGCTGAAAGGAAACAGATGAAAAAAGCCAGTTAATATTTTCAGTGAGAACCAGAGACAAGTGGAATGAAGAGAGAAAGGTAACCCCAGCCACACAACCCTCCTTGTAGAGACACTTGCAGAGACTTTGGTGTGAAAGTCCTGCTAACTTCCGTCAACACACAAGCTTCAATGGTGCTGAGCTAGAATCCCAGAATCCAGCCGTGGAACCGAACAATATCGAGACAATTATATTCCTGTTTACTTTCTTTGGGGTTCGTTAAACTCTCCAAGTTGTTTTATAGAAGTTTCTTTTACTCATAAATCATTGGAATTGCTACCATTCCTGGCCTATAGAGTTAAAACCTAGCACTGAGATTCCCCGAACTTCTGCAGAGTAAGTGAAAGCAAAGCAAGAAAAGAAAAAGCGATCGAAAGAGGAAGAGAGAACGACAGACAGGGACGGAGGGAGACACAATAAAAAGGAATGGGGAGCAATGAGCCAGAGGCGGGACTGAAGTAAACATAACGGCAACAGGGTCAGGAAGAGATTTAGAGGCACACGCCCCCCCAGCCGCTAGGGGCCTGATTAGCGTGGGTTGGATGTGCAGCCAGCATTGTAGGGTAGACGTTAAGAGAGGACCTCAGAGGCAGGAGCAGGCACTGTTTGTGTGGAAGCGAGGCACAAGGACTCTATACCTACCTTTTCACCCAGGGGGAGGGGAGCGGTGAAAGAGTGCCGGGCCACTGACTGTGTCCTCAGTAACTAGCATCATCATCTAACCGTGAATCCTAATGAGCGGCAAGAGTTTAATAACTGGAATTTTCTCTGGTCTAAAGTCAGTTTGCAGCTATCAATAATCCACTAATTAAATCTAGTGTCTGGGGCTTTGCGTTCTGATTCTGCTCAAGGCCTGATTTTTTCCCTCGTCAGAGCCCTGCATAAAAGGGATCTGTCGTAAAGCGCTCACTAAGGTGTTAATATTGTATTTGACTTTAAAATTTTAACTTCGTTAGTAAACAAGGTCTTTTTGCTTAAAGTAACTGGAAGATGTAAAACATCAAAACATCAATATGGGAGCATGTTGGTATCAAGAGAATACATTCGGATGCTTTAACAGAGAGGATCAAATCAAACCATCAGTTAGATCACTGGACATGTCACCCCTAAAATGAACACTACGGATTTGATAAAATCATTCTCAATTAATAAACATTCTTATACCAGATGTTTACTTTCTATCAAGCTGAGAAGAGAAGGAGTGACTTGTGATAACTGTAGAACAGTAGGTCTAATGCGGGGAGATTGCTAGAAATTCTAGGCTTTGCTAGAAAATTTGCTAAATGGGGGAAAGGTGTCCACCTTGAAATGTTTTGCCAGGTGGGCCCCCGACAGCAGATGTTTTGGGCCCCTACACAGTGCTGGGCTCCCTGAATCTGCCAGGACATCCATGCTGCTCCGACACTCCTCATTCTGCTTTCAGACTTCTAGACAGAGTCATTTTGGTTCATGCCCTCGCGATTCCGTGACCCCCAACAGCAGAGAATGACAAGGTTGTGGGAGGAGAAGCGGTGGGGAGGGGTGGCTGGTGACAGATCACCGTGGAGCAGGGCAGGTGCCCTCGAGATGCAGGTCTGACAGGCCCATCAATAAAACCCACTGGGAATCTGATCAATCCCTTTGATGAATGATTAGAGCAGCAGATCCTCAGCATCAACTGATTGCCAGGCCTGGAGAAGGCGGGGTTGACCAGCTCACTCGGAGAATCCCTCCATGTGCCAGAAGGAGATGCTCAAACATATGCTTTAAACGACCGAGCCTCTCTTACCTGGACAGTTCTCCCAAGGGAGTCCTTTCGAGAGACGCAGCCATTTATTTTTGTCAAGGACGTTTGTGTGCTGCTTCCATGACGCTTATTTTATTTGATCTTATAATCGCATAGATCATGTGCCTGCTGAGAGGAGAGTCATTCATTGATAAATAGGCATGCTACCTATCCGGTGTTAAATCAGCGAGTCAAATCCGGCACTGCCACCGAGTTATTAATGCTGACTTTCCCAAGCTACATATCGGTAATATTTATCTTTCTACAGCCGTCAGGTTAATGATTCCTAAAAAAAAACAAGTAAGCGCAGTTTAGTTTTGCATGGATGCACGCGTACGCTATCTATTCATTGATCCCCACACAAGCACATCCATCATGACTTTAGACCACGGTAAATAAATCCGTCCAAGCAGGGGCTGACGGATCAGTCGTCAAGCAGTGTGAGCACCCTACTCTGTTACTGTGACTAATTCTGTTGACCTGTTATTGGCTCATTGTGAAGCTCCATGCTGCCCCAGGGGAACATGGGTAGGTGGCAGTAACAAGCAAAGTAATGGCTGCGCTCAGATGCTCTGCCCCCTCACACCCAACCAAAAGTTTTTGGCCATATTCCTGGACCTGCAGAAGAGACAGATTAGGCAGGAAAGGTGCCCGTGCCAGACTGCCCTGTGTGCCTGGTGCTGAACTCCACTTGGGCCCTTCGGGAGCGACACATACTTACACCACATGAAATACAAGGCATTTATTTGGAACCTTGTTATTTCACAAAGGAATTAATAGGTCCAAAGTCTGACGCAGGTCAACAGACGGGCCAATGAGAGGCACAGTATATTATGGTGCCTTTTAAATGGGCCACAGAATTCATTATTCAACAGCAGATGTTTATTAGTCCATGAAAATGGACAGAGGAGAGTCCAGGAATCATTGTGTTGTGGCTCTGACGGCCAATGCAAACCAACGTGCTGGAAAATACCATTAGTAAGCTGCACGGTTGCTGGTAAGAGGGTTCAATTATACTGCCATTGTGAAATATGAAAAAAAGAGAAAAACCTCATATAGTATGGTTACATTGTAATTTTTCATGTAATTCTTTTGAACATCCTGCTTTCAATGAGCAGCAGGGCCGGATCCAGGCATATGGAAACTACACAGCTGCCTAGGGCCCAGACAAAGTCGTGAAAAACATATATATTACACACCTGGCCAGATCTAGCTATAGGCAGAATTGGCAGTGGCCAAGCGCTGCCAAATTATCTCCATTGTGGAGGAAGTTATCAGTTTTGTTGGTGGGGGTGAACTCAAGTAAAGCTTTGCCTTGGGCCCCTAAAAAGGTAGATCTGGTCCTATTGAGTGGTCAGCCTTCTTTGAATTTTGTTTCTACACCTTTCATCCTACATCTATCCCTTTCAGCAACCTTTAACGCATCTACTTTACTCGCCTGTCCAGATGAAGCTGTAGAATTTCCGACATTATGGGATTTAAGACGGCAAAACAGGACTGGCAGCAGACTCATGACAGCCCACCATTCAGTCACTCAGTAAAGTGCCACTTATTATTCTGATGAAAGGAGAAAATGCAGATCTTTCGACCTACAACACAACACACATCATACAAATCATACTCACCATTGGAAGCAAACATACTTTTTCAATAAGATGGTGTGACAGGAATTATAATGAGTCAAACTGTTTTGATTTATCCCTTCTTTTCCTTCCACCTCGCTTACGCACACACACGCATGGACACGCAAACACAGCGAATGCTTTCCACTGCACCACTAGCACCGAACATCTGTCTTTCCTCTCCCCAGCCACTAAGTGTTACAGTCAATGTCAGCCGTTCAGTTGAGCGGCCTGTTTGGGAAGGGCCTCTGGGCAGAGCCGATTCGTCCGGCTGACTTTCACCGATCTTCCAAGCGGAAACATGTCTCAGCACCCGGCCGGCATTCTCACACTCATTGCCCAGAGGACGGTAATGAGGGCTTTTGCATTTACCCCTGCTCTGTGAAGATGACACGTGCCTCGGCTGAGCTGAAACTGCCCTTCAGAGAAAGGCAGCATGTACTCAGGCATTTCATGACCTCCTGTTGTATGCTCTGAATATGTTTTAGCTTAATATGTTTTGTTTCTGTATAATCTAAATCAGGACTCTTCAAAGCTGTGTCACGAAACGGGTTCGGGTATGGGAACAAGGCATGGTGCAGGCACAAATGGTGGAACAACCGGGGCTGACCCTGAAAGTACCACCCACCTAATGCGTGAACACCAGACACGCGCAAGGGCACTGCCAGGGCCACAGAGAACAGGTGGACAGGACAAGATGCAGAACAGGACAGGGAAACCACTAACAAAAATCAAGGAACTGGACAGAAAAAACCAAGAACAAAAGGGAAACAAAAACAGATAGGGCAGACACCAGGAGCTGGGACAAGAACACTAGACAAGGGATCACAGTAGGGGGCAGAACTTGGGGACCAGGAACAAACAGACCTGGGAATGGATGTGGAGAGTGAGGGAGAGGACCAAGGACATGAGACCGAGACTGAAATGGGGCAGAGGAACTGAAAGGGAAGGTCAATAATGGGACATGTTGGGACAGGTGACCAGTAAACGGAAAAGGGAAATGTTGGGTAGGACATGGGCCTAGTGGGGAACTGGAGGACGACGACGAGGCCACAGAACAGGAACTGCAAGGCGACAAGGAAGGAAATGCAGGACTGGAGAGTAATGAGGTGGTGGCTGCAGGACTGGAACTGGAAATGGTGGGCGACAAGAGAAAGACTGGAGGGCAGGATCAGGGAGACGATATCAAGGAGGAACCTTGTTCTGAACAGCTGGCCTGACTAGTGTGTCCCCATCTTCGCCTTTGGGAGATGGAGAACCGAACTGGCTCTCTGTTGGGCCTCTTATTGCGCCATAGGCCAGCACAGGTAAAAGCAGGTGCCTGAAAAAGGGGACTCAGGGCCAAATCCTGGGGGTTCCACTCCAAGTTCTCTGGAGTGGATTCCTCCAGATCCATCTCCACTAGCTCGTGGGTTGTCTCGGGCAGAATAGCAGGGGAAAAGTCAGGATGCACAGTCCCTTGCGGATTGGGCTTGGGAGGCTCAGACGGAGCGACACATGCAGCGGCCCCCTGTGGGCTGGGCTTGGGAGGTTTGGGTGGAGCGACGTGTGCGGCGCCCCCCTGTGGGCTGGGCACGGGAGGCTCAGGCGGAGCGACAGCTGCGGCGGCCCCCTGTGGGCTGGGCTCAGGAGGTTTGGGTGGAGCGACGTGTGCACCGCCCCCCTGTGGGCTGGGTACGGGAGGCTCGGGCGGAGCGGCATAGGCGACAGCCCCCTCTGGGCCGGGTTCAGAGAACCGGGGTAGATCAGAGGTGGCGGCAGCTGCGACTTCCCCTGGGCAGGGCTCGGGCATCGCGGCGGGTGCGACTTCCCCTGGGCAGGGCTCGGGCATCGCGGCGGGTGCGACTTCCCCTGGGCAGGGCTCGGGCATCGCGGCGGGTGCGACTTCCCCGGGGCAGGGCTCGGGCATCGCGGCGGGTGCGACTTCCCCTGGGCAGGGCTCGGGCATCGCGGCGGGTGCGACTTCCCCTGGGCAGGGCTCGGGCATCGCGGCGGGTGCGACTTCCCCTGGGCAGGGCTCGGGCATCGCGGCGGGTGCGACTTCCCCTGGGCAGGGCTCGGGCCTCGCGGCGGGTGCGACTTCCCCTGGGCAGGGCTCGGGCCTCGCGGCGGGTGCGACTTCCCCTGGGCAGGGCTCGGGCCTCGCGGCGGGTGCGACTTCCCCTGGGCAGGGCTCGGGCATCGCGGCAGCAGCGGCGGCTGCGACCTTAAGGCCAAGCAGATGCCATACTAGGCACTCAGGGAATGGACGTCCCCAAGTCTATGTAGGTCTGAAGCAGGAACTGATCCAGTGGATGAGTGCTCCAACTCGAGTACCGCAGGTGCAGTACCTGGTGCCAAGGACACATATGCCAACATGAGGGGTGTTGTGGAGCCTGGGAATCATTCTTCAGAGTGGTTCATTCTGTCACGGAACGGGGAGGTTCGGGCACGAGAACGAGGCATGGTGCAGGCCCAAATGGTGGGACAACCGGGGCTAACCCTGACAAGCTGGACCTCGATTTCAAATGCAGGCCTTGGTTTCAATTCTCCCAGGTAGTTAGTTTAATAATTACTTATTCTGATTAGCTACAGAGGCTTCACATCTGGCTTACGGGTAAAGGAAAAAAATCAGCAGTGCTCAGACCTGGAGGACCGTGATTTTAATAGCCCAGATATAAATGCTTTCTTATAGTTCCTGGAAACAGAAACAACCCCCAAAAATGAGCAATACATGGAAAATAAAACCTGTTTCCCTGGGCAATGACTCCCACCTTCTGGATACTGTCTTGGCCAAATAAAGGAGCTTTTTCAGCAACAAACTGAAAGAGTTGCGCTGTTTCTTGAAACACTACATAAGGACATTTCTAACTTCAGCCATTAGACTGTATGAGTCACACTATAGCAGGAGAGATGGCCAGTTTTCTGAATGGACCAGATCTGTTTATACAGATTCATAGAACATTCATTTTTTCACTATGCAGTACCCACTGTGCAATACCCAGAGAACTCTACCCAAGGAATTCTGAGCAATACTTTCCCTGGCATTCCTTATGCAGTAATTGTTTAGTCTGATACTTAAACCTGTAGCCTGCCCACCTGTCTGCCTGCTTGCCTAATCCACCCACCAACCTGCCAAGTCCTCTCACATGCATGCTTAGCCTGCCAACCCACCTAGCCTGCCCACCTGCCCATGTAACCTTCCCACCTACCCACCTGGCACGTCCGCTCACCTGTCTGTCTAGCCCACCTGCCTAACCCACCCACCTGCTTAGCCCGCTTTCCTGTCCAATCCCCTAGTCACCCCCCAGCCCGCCCCTAGCCATCATGCCCACCCACCTGCCTGCTTAGCTTGCCCCCTAGTCCAGCTTTTCAAGTTTTTTGTCCTGGGGACCAGTCATGTCAGGCTGTGGGGCTGCAGGGCCCTGCATAAATCGACCCCCCCATGGATGCGTATCCGCATAGACAGATAGATATTACTATAGATAGATATTATAATAATAATAATAATAATTATACCTGACCTGATCTGACTGAATTTTGATTGGTGCAGAAGCGAGGCTTCGTGGACCAGCAGGAACCCTCTCACGGACCGGCACCAGTCTGCGGCCCATAGTTTGAGAAACACTGCCCTAGTCTACTCGCCCCCCCACCTCCAGCCCACCTACCTGCTTAGCCCACCCACCTAGCACACCCACCTGTCTGTTTACCACACCCACTTTCCTGCTTTGGCCGCCCACCTAGATCACCCACTTGCCTGCTTAGCTTCTCCTCAGCCCACCCGCCTGTTCACCCCCCTAGCCCACTTACTTGCCTGCACAGCTGGCCCCTCCCTAGACTGCCCACCTAGCCCACCCACCTGTCTGCTTAGCTTGCCCCCTAGTCTACTAGCCTTCCCACCCCCCAGCCCACCGACCTACCTGCTCAGCCCAGCCACCTTCCTGCCCATCCAGCCTGCCCACCTGCCTGCTTAGCCCAACCACCATACCCACCTGTCTGTTTAGTAGCACTCTTGCTGAATGGACCAATCAGTGATGTGCAGCCCTGGAGGTGCTGGGGGGGGGGGGGGGGGGGGAGAATTAGAGACAGCTATTTAGTGGGTGAACAAGGACATCATTTTTATTTTGCTTTCAAACTAAAGATGAAACAGAGGCAACTGGAGAGTAAACAGTGCACTGGAGAACATTCTGCATAAAAACAGTATTTTATTTAGTTGTCGATTTGCATGGTATAGAACCTTTTAATTGCAGAAAGCCAAGTTATCCTTTTTACATGACTGGACATATAAAATGCTCCTATTTCACAGCATTATAGGCATACAACTGTAATCCTATAATTATAATTTGAATTTACAGGTCTCCTTAACCATTCGGCTCCACATACCCATCTAGAGGGTTTCTTAAACCATCCTTAAGCATGTCCTAACATATTGTTTGATGTGTTGTTTAGGAGGTTTTTATACATGTAAAAGATATTGGTAACTGGGGGGCGGCGTGGTGGTGCAGTGGTTAGCACTGTTGCCTCACACCTCTGGGATCCAGGTTCGAGTCTCCGCCTAGGTCACATGTGTGTGGAGTTTGCATGTTCTCCCCATGTCGTCGTGGGGTTTCCTCCGGGTACTCCGGTTTCCCCTCACAGTCCAAAGACATGCTGAGGCTATCCATCCATTTTCCAAACCGCTTATCCTATTCGGTCGCGGGGGGTCCGGAGCCTATCCCGGAAGCAATGGGCACGAGGCAGGGAACAACCGAGCATGGGGGGCCAGCCCATCGCAGGGCACACTCACACACCATTCACTCACACATGCACACCTATGGGCAATTTAGCAACTCCAAATAATCCCAGCATGTTTTTGGACTGTGGGGGGAAACCGGAGTACCCGGAGGAAACCCCACGACGACATGGGGAGAACATGCAAACTCCGCACACATGTGACCCAGGTGGAGACTCGAACCCGGGTCCCAGAGGTGTGAGGCGACAGTGCTAACCACTGCACCACCATGCTGAGGCTAATTGGAGTTAAATTGCCCGTAGGTGTGAGTGTGCCCTGCGATGGGCTGGCCCCCCATCCTGGGTTGTTCTCTGCCTCATGCCCATTGCTTCCGGGATAGGCTCCAGACCCCCCGCGACCCAATAGGATAAGCGGTTTGGAAAATGGATGGATGGGTATTGGTAGCAATTGCGTAAATGGAGCATGGTGCAGGCAGAAATGAGGGTTACGATCTACTTGCGGCTCCGAGACAGGAGGGGTTTAAGCAAAACTGAATACCATGGGGAAGACTCAAAATAAAAGTACCACAAAAGGTAAAAACAAAATGGGAGAAACAAGAACATAACAATATAAATTAAAGCACCGGAACAAAGCAACACACACAGGAACTAACTGCATACAACTACATTTAACCTCAAAGAACATGACAAGAACAGGCACTTAAATACACAGCTAACAAGACAATACAGGACAAAAGAGAATCATAACTAGTTAACCAATCACAAGGAGTCAGGGCAAACAAGGAACAGGTGTGGCATATTACAGTTAAAGAGCACTGGAGACTAGGGAAAATTAACACAAAGGGTTAACTAAAACAAGGGAAAACAGCAAACAGGAGACAAGGAGCAAGACAAGGAACCAACTGAAACACAAAAACAAGAAAGCGCTGATCACCAATAACGGTATGGAAAGCCAGAAAGAAAAAAACAGATGAGTTCTTGGCAAGTTTTGAACCTATGACCAACAGGTTCTCAATCTGAGCTACATGCTAAGACCACTGAGCTATGCAGTGGTGTGGAGAGCAAGTAATGCACATAAGGGCTGAAGTGTGAATGACAGGGAGGAAGACAGCATGGCCAGCAACACCTGCTGGCCAAACATCAAGCTGCTTCGAGATGGTCTTATAGCCTTTACCTTTAACATTCTTGTCTATAATTTTCTTTCCAATCTCCTGAAACAACTCTTTCCTTCACTTTCTCTGATCCAAGTTGAGTGTGGTACACACCATGTCACCAAACAACACAGTGACTACCTGGAGCCCTATATATAGGCCCACTGACTGATTACAAGATTATAGACACCTGTGATGCTGATTAGTGGACACACTTTGAATTAACATGTCCCTTTGGTCACATTATTTTCAGTCTTTTCTAGGGGTACCATCATTTTTGTCCAGGCCTGTTCCTTGAGTTTATTTTTTAAAATAATTCTTTTGAAGCATGGTTCAAAAGCAATGTCTGACTTTCATTGGTTAAATATCATAGAATTTTTATTTATTATTACTTTAAAGTTATTTCTATGACCATTGTGAGTTTTTCTTTCATTGACCGAAGGGTACCAATAATTTTGTCCACGTGTGTAGATACTAGATGATCTTCTCTTAGAGACCCATAGAAGTAAATATAGGAGATTTACTGAATCTCTTCTTAGCAATAAATGAGACTTTCTGCCAGGGCTATTTACCAACTAAATGATTCTGAGTTGCTGGTAACTGAGTAAGTTACTTTATGGTGTTTCCCAAATAAATGCCAGATCTGGCCCCATTTTTTGAGCGGCTTCTTACTCATTCTTACACCGTAACAGCAAACATAGTGGCATGAGAATTGTGAATGACACAAAACTATGTACTGCTGCGATATCACTGTTGCTATTTGAGCTATGGGGTTAACTAACCAATTTAGTTGCAGTTTGCACAATCAAATAAGATAATTCTTATGAAACAATGTACATGACATGATTAAATTACACTACTTCACATAGTCTTTTATTGATGAACTATTGGTTATGATACAAGGTCTTCAGTGAGTTTACAAAAAACACATACCGTGTTCTGTGCTCCCCGTTCTGTATGTTAATCGCCTCTTTACTCGCGGGTCTGCAAGTGAGCGTCTGTCTGCCAGAGCGGGAATGGAGAATAAACCATTTTAACGGAGGGTAAGTGTCTACAAATAAATACTTCTAAGTATGTAAAGACATATGTTAATCGTATGTGTTTTTTGTAAACCAGGCATTATATGTGACACTATTCAGGGAGATGATCCCCCCCACCTCAACATTGGGGGAATGTGTGTCCCTGTCCCCCTTACATATACGCCTATGTCTGTGTCTATGTGTGTGTGTGTGTGTGTGGTTCAGATATCCCTTACTTTTTGGGTACCAAATGATAAATACCAGTATTTTTACCTTATGGGGACCAGTTTCGTAGGGTTTCGTGGGGTTTGCATAGATCACATAATGGGAACCAAAATCGCATCAAAGTGTAGTAAAACGTAAAACATTCTTACTTTTGCGGACATTTCCAGGTCCCCATTTAGATAACCTTGATTTTATAAAAGTCTGTGAATGCAATCAACAAAGTTAAAATACCAAAAGTGTTGTATTTTGTTTTGTTACTTATGGCCAAGGTTAGGGCTGAGTAGGGGTTAAGGGTGTCATGATTGAGATCAGGGTCATGTGTGTGTCTGTGTGTTTGGACAAAAACCTGACCTTGCCGAAACCTGTCAGTTTTCATTTATTTATTTTATCTTTTACTGGTTTGGGGCTGCAGTACAATGAAAAGTCTCCAGGTATACCCAACTGTGAATGTTTGTATGCTTGTGTGTGCATGCATGAGAGTGCAGCGTAAGATGAATAATCAATTACAATTAAAAGTGTGGTTCGATAAGGATGCAGAATGTCGGGTCGAGCAGAGCCTTGGAGTTTCTGGGGGCTGAGTAAGTCTGAAATGTCATTAACATCCAGGCAAGATACAATGAGCACAAAAGCCATTAGCTTAAATAATGAAGGAGCTGCAGTTCAATGACAAACTAGCAGAACTTGCTGCCTTCAAGGGCAGTGATAGCCTGTGGTTGTGGAGGAGAAAAATTATGTTTAGACTTCGGCTGACATTCTGCCATCACTGCAAGAGCTAAGTGCTAAGGGCTAAAGACTCAAGGCTAAAGACGCAGGACTAAGATCTAAGGACTAAAGAGTCAAGTCTAAAGTCTAAACACTAAATGGTAAGGCCCAAAAGCTAAATTCTCTCTCCTAAGCATGTGTAACTCTGCTTCCTTTCTCTGTTTGAGCTTAAATTACCTGAAGGTGTTCTGTGGTAATAAGGCTTGTCTCTCTCAGCCACAGCTTGTGCTGTCGATCAATCTTTTTCATTGCCAGAAACCCCCTCACCTTTTGGGGACACAGCTGACAACATAAACGAAAAACATCACTACTTAGTTGCTCAAATAGACACATTTCACCCCCAAGAACAAGTGATGAACCCCAAAGCTCAAAAGGGGATTGATTTGTTTCTATAAGTCAAAGATGGATACCTCTAGTATCCCATCCAGGGTGTCATTTGCCTTGTACCCTGTACTTCCCAGGGTTTGCCCCAGGCTCACCAAGACCCCATACCGGATAAGAGGCATGGAAGATGGATGGGCAGATATGATGGATACTCAACGCCTGGAACGGTCTCTGCCATAATGAGGGTTGCAAGAGAGTGAGTTACAGAGCAGGCATCTGCTGGTATGCAGACTGGTTAGGGATGACCGTTAAAAGACTCGGGATGTCAAAGCAGCCCCGGGTCCCGCCCCTGCGTCTTCTCAGCAGCACATGAGCATATGTGGGCTGACAGGCTGCTGTAGAATGAGCAGGCCACATGGGTGGAGCTCTCTGGCCCTGCCCTTCGTTGCCTGTGACAGCAGATGAAGGAAATTAGACTTGATGCCCTCACATCACAACTTGCCTCTGAGCGGAGTGGGTGTGATTGGGCAAAGCTAGTTGGGGCTGGGTCACCATAATGAGATCTTTTGAGTCTTACATGTCCCACAGCAAAAAGTTAATGAGGTATAAGTCCATGTATAGATCCGATGTGTATGTAATGCTTGAATTTATTTTAATAAAGACAAATAGTATATAGATGCTCATTGTAACTACTTCCAGTATAGTTCTAGCATGCAACACTATTGTGGTAGCACTAGCTAGCTCATCTAATGCAGTGGCACAAAACAGACTACTAGAAGGAAGAGAAATGGACCCCTTATTCCCTCCAACAGCATATGACTCTACAGTGTTAGATTGCAGGAACGACCTAAATTATATCAAGTGATTTTTACAGCCTCATAGTTTTAATATAGGTGCAGCTCAATCATCCATTTATTGTGAATACTCAATTACAGTCTTCTTTTAGAAACATTTTTTACTTGCACCCACTCTCAGTTCAGAAAAGATAAGTAGTACTAAACCCATTTCACTTAATTACTTTTTCCAGTGGTGTTGCGTTGTGGATTTTGATGCAAAATTTAATCCTGAAGCTTCATGTCCTTCTGAGCTACTATCAGTGTTTTCCAACGCAGGGTTCAGCTTTTACTAGAGTACCAGAAGGGCCAGTTAACAGAGGAGGTATTCTTCCCAGTGCTGAGCTCCATAACGATAGCATTGGGGGATAGAGATCATTGTCACAGCAGCAAGATCTTGTGATCTCTACCCATATTTCATACGGTGTATGGGTGCACATAGGCATTATTACTACTATTGTATTAGTGCTCTATCTTTTTATATTATTTTTATTTTGTATTCTTACTTGTATTTTTTATATTCTTTTTATATTCTTTACTCTTGTAAACTCTCTCTTGCTGACTGTCTGGAGCTGCGTTAACACGCAAATTTCCCCACTGTGGGATCAATAAGGTCCTATCTTATCTTATCTTATCTTGATTAACATAGCAACCTTGATGAGAACAACCCCTACATGCTCTATCTAACAGAATTAAAGCAACACAAATGTGAATTTGATAGAGAATTTTTATTGTCGATATTAATCAGTAAATAGCTTGTTTTTTTTGATGAACATGAATTTCAATCCATTAATTTGAAATGTACACAACACGAAAATGAATGGAAAGCAATACAAAAATGGCAGAAACACTATTACTGAAAATTGTATTTTGAAAAGTATATTGTAATTTTTGTCAGAAAACATGGAGTATCAAAGAGAAGGAGGGAAAAATTACATTTTATCATCAGAATAAATTCAATACTTTTATATTATTCATCACATTTTAAGAAGAAAGTTGTTGCCAAGCTGTTTCTCAGAGGTAATAAAAAACAAAGATAACCAGTGTGCCTGTATGGTTAAATAGAAAATGGTTTCCCACCACATAAAGGTAGGTAAGGGGGAGCTCGCTCATTACAGTGCATTGCCGCACCCACCACATAACGTACCACCTCAGGGAAGAGAACCTGAGTGCAATCATGTGGCGGGTGATACCTCAGCACCACACTAGTGCAAATTGATCAGTGTGACTTTTTATGGTGGCTGGAGTGCCGATCCTGCCACCAGCACCCAAATTTCCCTGTAAGTTGGACAGATCCCTAGCCACAGAGCCACCACTCCGCCCGCCTCATAAAGATCAGCTTATAATACTGAAAAATTCTCTCTACAAATGTAAAAATACCACCAATAAGATTGTAAAAACATACAATAGCACCTTTGTCACAGAGATGAAGATTTTTGAAGTAAAAAGGTAACTACTGGATAGAGTACGGTAAAGCAGGAATGATGACTTGTGTAAATATGGCTCCTGCCAAACCAATATTATTTATGGTGTTTTACTGCCCTCTTCTGGTTATTTTTAAATTAACCCTTATAGCTTGTTCTTGGTATTGTTATGGGCTAGTTAGATAAATGAACACCAGTTTGCAAAAATAAGGCCCCTTTAACACAAAAGAGCACTAACACAGGCTGCAGACAGCACTGACACAGGTATTTTTGACACAGGCAGCAGACGGTAAAGATTATTCCACAACATAAGGCATAGGGTCACTCGATACATTTTGAGAGGTATTCATTTTCCTCATCTGCCCAGCCATTGAACTGCTGTCCCAGTAAAACTTAACGTAGATGCAGTTATATAACACTGGGCCAATTTAAGCACAACTTTGAATAATGGAATTAACGATTTCACCAAACAGAGAAGAAAGTATTCTTTGGACAAAAATGTGGTAATGGCATGAGCAATAGGTTGAAATGTCTCTTAGGTACATTTTTCCATTTATTTTATCATGGAGCTGAATCAGCTGAATGTGCATTGTGCACTGGTCTGATGGCAATGGAGAATAGAATAGAAAGTGAATGAATGTAATGAATCCAGGCATAAAATTAATTTATACATATTAATATAAATTTTATATGAAATATACTCAATAATGGCTTAATAAGGAACATATAATGTAAATATCAAGATAACATTTCCAGTAATATTCCATATAATGACATGACATACACAGGGTGACTGTATGACAGAACTGAGTTCTATAATTCTGGTTCATAAAAGAGATCCTCTCCAATGTGCACAGCTGAACTAAGGTTGTCCGTAAGTGGTCAGCACTGGCAGATCAATCCAGAATTACACATATAGCCATTCAACACCGGGGCAATATGCATTTTCTTTCATTTGTGATAAACATTGTGCTGAAAACACTGCAATAGGAAAAATGCCAGAAGAAAAAAAAATTACAGCAGATATCCATCACTGATTGGGGGTGAAAAAACGCAACACTTTGTATTTTTACTCATTTATCACATTGAAAAAACATGCTTCCATGCTGTTGTCACTGCCTCGTCTGGAACCCCATGATGTAGCTCCTGTGTCTTTTGTTCATATCCATTTTATTCATCCCTCTTCCAACCATTTATCCTGGTCACTTTTAAGGGATGTGCACTCTCCTTTATGGCAGTTTATTTTCAGCAAGCTAACCTCTCAGGACAATTCTGTTTGGCAGAGGTTTATGTCATTTTTACATCTGACTGGTGCAACACTACCACAGGAGACCGTAAATTTGCACATGCTGATAATATTTTCTGAATGTTTCTTCAGTGGCTGGTTTAAAAGAATTGATCACATGAATGATTGCAGAAACCCCATTTAGATACTCTAGTGCGGCTCAGTGGGTTAGAAGTTGCTCATTCAAATCCTGTGGCCAATAGGGTGACCTCACTGGAAGGCCCTCAATCCCAGTTCTTCCAGGGTTGACCCTGCTTTCTTAATTGTATAGAAAGAAATGTTTGCCAAATAAATGTAAAGTCCAAAAGCAACATATGACCATACACAAACGAATGCCTAATGATCTGTTGTCTCAAGAGCTCATTACTTACTTCATTACTTACTTACAGCCTAAGTGTTAAGGCCAATGTTAATATTTTAATTAACCTCCAGAAAAGAGACCATCGTAAATGATGAAGCTCAGAATTATGCTTCAGTGATTTCTAGATACTCAAATGAGGAAATGTGCCCCATAGATTTCTTTGCAGGCAAACTCATTGTATAACCCTTCAAAAGTTCTGAACTTGAAGTGTGGAACTTCCATTTTGTCACAAAATTACACACTTTACTATGTATAAATGTGTATAATTCCTGTATTTGTCCTGCATCTTAGTTAAAAATCACATACAATAACCCACTTTAGCAACTTCCATGATGGGTCTAATTAGCCCCAGTTGAGAACAATTACCTGTCCCCCAGAGGCTTAGTGCTGAATGAACTAATTACACACTACAAGTGGTTTAACACTTCAACAGAATCTTGTCAGAATCAGCTATATTAATTAAGAATTTTGAGACTTACGTTGGTATAACTTTCAATCTATTTTTATACAGCAACAGGCTATAGAGCTTGATTGTTAAATGCAGGACTTCAATAACAATTGTCATATCTCTGGTTACAATAGATAAGGGAAGTAAGATGCAATGCAGCAAAGTGTAGAATTTGTTGTTTTGAACCAAGCTAAATACGTTTACTCCAGTAAACTATATCAGTGCAATATAATTTCTAATATGATTTCAACAAAACTATGTGTGGTTAGGTGGGTATCATGAGGCTCAGAGGGCTGTAGAGGTGCAAAGAGAATTTCTGCAAAGGGATCAACAAAGTATTAATTGGACAAATAAAGTGTATTCTTAATACCATAAAACAGCCAAAAGCACTCCATAACATTCAACACAATCAACAACTAATGATAAAGGATTAGACATAACCCTAAAACTTATTTTGGCAGTTAATTATTCTGAATTTACAGGTTTCAGTAAAACACATATTACTGTCCAGTTTGTGTGCTCCTCGTGATTTCTTTCAGGGGCAGTAATAACTTTGAACTACTGAAATAATGACAGCTCAAAGACAAAAGCACCAAATTTGCAATGATACAATACCAACAGCAGAGTGCGTCATTTCCAAAGCTCACACTCATTCGGGAAAACAGAGCATAACTTTGAAGTAAACATTCCCTTAATCGACCAAAGCCTGGTGAATACACACACACACACATTTTATTACATATATATGGCATACCTTGTATATAACATATAAGGGTGACCAACCATAACATCCCCCACAACTATCTTCCAGCCGCCTATCCAGGTCTCCATGAACGTGGAGCATATCCCAGGAACCAGAAGGCAGGGAATAGGCTGGACGAGATGTCAGTCTTTCAATGTACAGTTCCTTGATACCAGCATTTAATCTCCCTAATAAATGAGCTTCTTTACGATCCACAATGGCGACGGGTTCGCACAATCATAGACCGCAACACAATTCCATCTCACAGACAATTCCTGCTTAAGTTTCACACCCTAAATTCTGTCCATGTTCAACAACCAATTGCTACTCATTTATCAATGCCTCATTTCCGCCTGTTTCCGACAGCCAATCGCTAGCCGTCTCTCAATGCGTCGTTTCCGTCCAACGTTCAGCGGAGCTAGAATCGCGGACTGCCTCGCAGCGTTTCGTAAATCTTCGGGTAGCTGGAGGTTTTAAGGAAAACAAACCGTTTTTGACGAACATATCAAGGAAACCGTTCTGAAACATCGGTTGTTGACAGCGACGCAGTTTATGCAGTAGAGTATTTTGTGCATTCAGCGCATCTGTTGGGATCTTCAAAGGTTTTTATTTCGAATTGGTCCGTTGAGGATTAAACGTTGCGCGCTGTGTCGGATGCTTCCGGACGGCCTGGGATGGGAAAGTCGAACTAAAATTAAAGAGTGAACTTGCAATTAAAGGTAAGAGACGTTCGTTTTGGATACAACAGGTCAATGTGAACGTTGTGAGCGTTTTAAATAACCATCCAACTTTTGGACGATCGTACTGGCCGTAAGTCTGTTTAGTTGCTCACGGTAGGCTGCTGTTAGCCGCGGGCTAGCTAGTGATACGGGCAACAGATTTACCTGTTCGTTAACTGTTGGATAACTTACCAAATATTGACCTGTGGTTACTTACGTAGTTCCCCTTTCGAGTTTGTTATTTATGAGTTAACTGTATACTTGGCTACCTAACCAGTGTAAAGAGTTTGTAAACAGTCCCTGGCCGTTAATTTCTTAGCTAATGCCTGCATAAGAACCCGCTTCTAAAGTGCTAGTTTTTTTTAATTACTCATTCTGATAAAAGCGATTTGTTTGCTGTTTTGTACGTTTTAGTGGAGTGGATTTTCTAAATGATAGGCGGTAGGGTATGATGGAAAGCAAATGTTGCTACTAGCAACGACGCAATAGACTGCTTGAAATATGCAAATAACTCAAATTGCAATAATTAGGTTGTTTACTTCTAAAGATACTTCACATTTTATTAATGGTTTATAAAATGAGTTTCTTTTGCAACTAAACTCTAGGAATAATATTTGTACATGTTAAATGTGACATTTTATAACTGAATCATGTAGACGCCTTTCACAGACTTAATTTTCAGGTCCGTTATTTTGTTCTCAAATGTTTCTTTTTCCTGTGTGTATATATATATCTTAAAAGTGCGGGGTTTATTGTATTATTTCCACTACTACTCTTTGGGACGAATAATTCAGGTTAAGGAACTCGTCGAATGTGCAGTTCTGTTAAACATCAATGTTTATGTTCAACTCTTCGAAGGGGTTATGTTTTGCTTCGGGGTCAGATTGTGGTCAAACCATGGTCAGATTCTTTTTTAGTTAATTATGCGGAATACAGTATACGATTCAATCGATCACAATTTTCCCCCTCTTCAGTTTCCTACAGCGCTTAAACTGACACTTGTGTTCAGACAAGATAGATTAATCTTACACACCTATGCTGACATTATTCTATGAATTCTATGAATTATTTCAATATCTAAAGCCATTGCTGGTTGTTAGGAATCTAACATTGACCCACTAACTTACTTTAAAGTGCATTAAGTAGGCTAACTTGCTGAAATATGTGTTGGTTTTTCGATGGATTGTAAGTGAGAAAGTTGTTGATAATGTTTGGTTTCTGAAGTTCTACTTGCAGTTCTTCCCTTAAGTCTAGGGCTGCCTCTACCGTCTATTTTTCTATTGATTAATCTATCGACTGTTGTATTGATTGGTCAGTGAATCCAAATGATTAAGTTTCCTCCAGATAATCAACTTGACTGTTTAAGTAAGTTTTATTTTGACAACAACAAACTGTATGCCGTTACAGGGCTTTAGATAATGTATGCAGGCTTTTCGGCCCTATATGAACGTTATTTTCACCCACAGTTCAATAAGCAGATTAGTAGTATGCCTAAAAATATTAATGAAATGCATATTGTGATGCTCAAAAGTTAGTAATTTGTATAAATTTGGCATATCCTCATCCTTAATAAATTCGGTTAGCAGAGCACGCCACAGGCAACACAAGCAATAAGCACTGAAGTCGTGATGAAAGAAGGTACATATCAGCAACCACGACATCCTTTAAAAGAGGAGATACTGTGGTTAAACAAGGTAAAAACATGTTGGTAGCATGGCGGTACTTTTGTAGATTAAAGTCCGACACTTGTTTTGTAAAAAAAATTTTTATTATCATTTTCAGTTCATGAGTTATTTTCTTTTATTTAGTATCCATTTTCGTTTCAGTTTTAGTTCCAACAAGTCACTACTTGCATGAACGCATACACTGGCACCGTTTGTCAACGTACAATAAGCCTAGATTTTAGCCTAAACATTTTCACAAACATTCATTCAATGACGATTCTAATGCAGAAAACAGACAACTTAATGACTTTAATAATGAGTGTTTTAGCAGCTACAAGGACAAAAGATAATAAAAAGCTCTCCATACGAATTGTAATTTAATAAACATGAATAGACAAGGTGGTTTGCCGGTCTAGTATAGCACCTGAGTTTTCTCTTCAGGTGCTCATGAATAGCGCTAATGCCACCTTGGTATGCCATCACCCCTTGCACAGTGTAAAACCATCTTTATGTTTTGAGATAATTTGAACCACTCTCATAATTGCATAGTGATGTTAAAGGAAAACATTTGTTATGAATTGAAGTGTTTTATAAATCAAAGGTAATTTTATTAAAAATAAAAAATTAGAAAAGACGCAGCAATTTAAATTATTGATGTCAATGCATTTTCTGCATCAATGTCATTGATTACGTCGACTAATCATGGCAGCCCTGCTTAGGTCTTCTTTTTTAGTAGCCTCAAAGCAGAATGTTACGTGTATGCTGTGACGTTTGTCCCCGGTGAAATGCCCCTTCATTTTGAGCCCCAGATTTGGACTAGTACTTGTCATATGCAGATGTTTGCCTCCCCTGCCAAATTGCTTGGTAATGGGATGTGTTAAATGCAGTGGATAGAAACGTAAGTCAGCTTGCAAAACCATAATTGTGCTTTGTAGAATGCAAAGTAACAATACTGCTCTGCCACCTTGCTGTCCTTTCTCTGCAATGCAAATTTTGGATCAGGACATTGATTTTTCCCTTGTCTTAAATGGCAGATTCAAAGTACTGTATATCTGTGGGTGTACTAGGCCAGCGCACAATGCGTGTTGTTAGTATCAACATTAGGGCTAGGTGGTATGACAGTATGATCAATAATAGATGATATCAGAAAAGTAACCCGGTGCCGATATCTGACAGTGACGATTATGTCCTTTGTCGGAGAAATAAGCTTAGGCTACACACTAGAGGTGCACTGATTTGATATTCAGTATTGGCATCAATCCCTACCTAATTAGACAGATTGGGTATCAACGATATATGACTGATCCACGTCTTATTTACTTATTTAGTTTTCAGCAGTTTGTATAAATATAGCACCCATTTCTTGTTAAATGAATTTGTACAATCTCACACATAAGCTCTTTCACATTTTACATGCATTTTCACAGCTTTCAAACTGAACGCAAACACTGCCACTCAGTGTATTTGCCACTCGGTTGGTGTGAGCACAGTGATTTACACCTGGTGTGACGTCATGTGCATACGCTTTGCAGTAGGAGTGTAAGAACATCAGAAAAGAGGGTGACGAAATGCAACTTGCATGCTTGCAAAAAAATGTCTGCAATCTAGAAGGATTTTACCCTTGAAGCAACAGCCTGTTTCACAGCCATTTGCAGTCTTTGAAAAAACAGTTTTGAGGTGGAAGTAGCATTTATTGGAAAATCCCACTAACGGCACACGGAATTTTGCCAGACAAAGATAGTAATGTGGAAAAAGCAATGGATGATTTGAGAGTCACTAGCTTGGGCTGTTTTAGTAGTGACACTGACATATATATTATGAAATGCAACATGTGAGTTTATTTTGGGTAAACTTTCAACTCCTTTTTTGCTTCATAGATATCACAATATTTATCGTAAAAAAATCACATTGCGATATTAGAAATTTTTCCAACATTGTGCAATGCTCCTTTACATATATTTGCATGTTTATCTTGAAGCAGGAAAAGTCAGACTCATTGGTTCATCACACAGATTGGCTAAGCTTTCTGGTCTATGGCATCATAAAATCTATGTTCTGCAACTGTTCCATTATCTGCTTTCTTTTTGCCTCCAATAATCATGCTGCAGTCAAACTTAAAATCATGTATGTGCTAAATGCATCATTTAGACTCGTATTAAAAGAACTAATCTGCCGATTTCTTTTACAAAAGTTATCTAATACACAATTTAATTCATTTTAGTTACCTCAATAGCCAGGAAATACAACATAATGTATAATCATCTTAACATAAGTGCTTAATTTGATGACAGACTAGATGTGCCAAAAGAGAATGATCTATCAATTTAACAAGTATTTGACGTGACAGGCGTCAATGCAATGCTTCCTACCACTTGTATGTTATATGGTCAATCTTAAACCCCGAATGTAAGTTAATTCCCACTCTGTCTTCCATTGACTGTTTCATATGTGAACATCCTTTTCATTCCTCCCCAGCAGTGTAAATCTTTTATAGCTCACACCAGACAAAATCTCCTTGGGCAGCCAAATGACACTTAAAACCTTCTGAAAGCACTCCTCTCCCCCAGGGAGGGGGAGCATCGTTGGCCCTCAGGATTCTGGGCTGGGGATGCAGAATTTGGGGATTGAATGGTTTTCTAGTTTGGTATTCAGTCTTGTCCCATGGATAGCTTATGGCTCCTCCTGTGCTACAGTTCTCTTGTAATTAAACAACACTCCACTGCTTTTAAAAGAAAAGTCTTTCTGAAAATGTGCTTTAGCTTAATGGTTAGATTACTACAGGGGTTTTCAGTCTCTCTTAAACCAAGGACCCCCAAATAAAAATTAGCAGAGAATGCAGAAATATTTTGACCGAAGGGAGACTTGTTTGGACCCCTCAGTTCTGGTACTCACAGATTTCAGGAAGATTTGAGAATGCTGATAATGACCAAAGAGTAAATTCATTTCTGTACAGGGCTTTTTGGTGGACTTTTACGAGATCAGCTCAATATTAGATATTAATCCATCCATTCTGTGTACATCACCACATTAGCATTAGCAAATTAATTGTATTTGCACATCCTGTACAATTTCCTCAAAACATGGCATTTTATGCTGTGTTTTGGGAATGTGATATTTTTGCATCATGTGAGAATATACTTGAACTTGCATACGGTGAACATTTTATGTAAATTGAGCATGGCCTGATTGTATTGGGGTTTGTTAGATTCTACTCAAGGTTTTTGTGTTTTCAATGAAAGCAAGGAAACTGCTGAACATGACCCTGAAGCACAAGTTTTTTGACAAGTGGATGTGCCAGATGGTTTCATTAGGCTATTAAATTGAGATTTTTTTTATTTTGCCCCTCCCCCTGTAATATTGGTCACTTTTTCAGCAATAGCCCTTGTATGGGGATGGGTGGCCCAGCCTGGCTGAATTCCAGTTATTTAGGCCTTTAACTGCAGCCTTCTATTGATGGGGCAGCTGGAGCTATTGAATGAGCCCATTTCCATGGCAATACAGCCACAGGAAGTGGGGTGGAAGCTGTCTGCAGGCCTGAAAGGCATACCTAACGAAAGCGGAGATCCGCCACAAGGCTTATGCACTATGGTTTACAATGAAGTCTCTTTATTTAAATTTAGCATGTTGCATTGTAATTTATGTATAATAAATTTGCTTGTTGGAAATCTGTTACATACACAACTTGTTTAAACATAATCTTACTATGTGTATTTTTATAGGATTCAGGTGAGTGTCTCTACGGAAGAAAAAAGCGCAGCATGTATGCTTGCAGCCACTGTTGCCTCATGCTGCTAAGGTTGGGGGTTAACTCCTACCTAGGCTCTGTGCGTGGGTAGTTGGCATACTCATTCTGTTTTTTCCAGGTACTCTGGTTTTCTTGCACAGTCCAAACACATGTCATTTAGCTGATTGTCCCCACTAAAATGCCCATAGTATGTATGCATATATGTCACGCGATGGTCTGGTACCCTGTCTAGTGCGTCTCCAGGCTTTGAGCTCTTTGCTGACTGAGATAGTGGGCACTTTCACAACAAAGTTCCGTTAGTTCCCAAGTTCATGGGTTGTCTCTAAACATCCAAAAGTATGCACCCATGCTTAGTCCGGTTTTGATGGAGGTTATTTTATAATCTTATTATACACCAAGCCACTGCAAAATACTTTTCTCGCATTCCTTTTAGACAGAGCCATTTATGGTGTGTTCAACTTTGCATAACAAGTCTGAAACTGAATTGAATAGAGCCACCGATCCCTTAGTACAAATATAAAATTGCATGCAACCCGGACAACACCAATGAGTTGGTAGAGCCGAATTCTCATTGTGAGAGTATGTAAAAAGTTATTAGCTGTCATGCAAGAGTCTGTAATGAATGCGTGAAACAAGTATAACCAGTATGAGATGCATATCACCACCACCCTATTGTTTGTACCAGAATAATCCATATTTCCTTTTACAGCACAAACGTTTGTGCTTTGTTTTAGATTTCATTATCTGAATTATCTATTTTTGTCAGTTTATGTTGAGAATGTTACTTGTGGGATGAAAGTAGGAAGTGATGGCTGATGACTTAATAGGCATCGTTTTCTCAGTGTTAATATTGATGAGTCTTAACTCATTCTTTTTTTACTGCTTAAGTGTGAATGAATGCCTGTCAATGGAAGAATACTGTATCACACAGTGTACTTGGAGTTCAAATTTTTTATTTCCTGAAAGTTTAAGATTACTGCAGTTACTGTAATGTATTTTAATTATACAGTGTGAATGGGTCATCTACTAACTGCATCTTAGTTTTCCAGCTTCCTTTAGGACACTTTTAAAGTCTAGCATGTCCACAGAATCATTTATTTTTTTAAATATGCAAACCTATGCCAACAGAACTCTTGCTCTTCAGCACAGCACAGGATATAACCCATTAACCCTATGGTTATCAGTAGATTTCTTTGCAGTCTGTTTGTGGTGGTTGATCTGTGGTATAAGTGCAGTGCATTATTTCATTTCACTACTTGTGTGGTCCAGCTGGGAACTAAAGCTATGTCTGTAATTGTGGCTACTCTGTACTGACCTGGAGTCAAACAATACAGTGGCACATTGATATCACACCAGAAGTTCCAGCTGGGCACCAAGAGAAATTTTGTTTAAAAAATATACAGTCAAACCTCAGATTGCGAGTAACTTGGTTTGCAAGTGTTCTGGAAGACAAGCAAAATTTAAAAATAAATTTTAACTTGATAAACAAGTGAGGTCTTGCAATACAAGTATTACGTATACGCTTTGTCTGCCTAACGGCACGTGATCTCAGCTGACCCGACGGTTCTTCTCTCTCTCTCGCTGATGGATTGTGGGTAATCGTCTCCCATGCTTGGTCTCAGTCGGCGTGCCTCACTCCTATAGTCAAAATTTAGTAGAAAAGCACCACCTGAATGAGGATGTAGCAGTGCGAGCGATGAATCTGTTTAATGGCAATGCAATGTCCACATTTCCGTGAAATTAAAAAGGAGGCAAACGCCGCTGTCATTTGATAGGTTCCTTGTTAGTCGCACAAAAAGAAAAAGATTCCAGTGAGCCAACAGAGAGCAGTGATTCCTTTAGTTATAGTGAAAGTCATCCTACAGAATAACCATCCTCCTCTCATCTCTCTGGAAATGGAATATGCATTGTTGGCAACTTTGGTCAGTTGCATGGAGTGAGATTTTCTGTTCTCTGTTCTGCACATACATTTACATGTATAAGTTTTATTGCCTTATAAATAGTCTGTAGGGTTTGCAAACTGCCATAACGTTTTTGATGCAGCTAATTTTAAGTTCGGAATGGAATATTGATTTGCCATAAGATTTCTTGCATGACAGTCTGAAAGAGTTTGCAACCCTGAATATGTACATTTTTTTGTTTCACCTGAATTGATTTGTATAGAAAATAACAGTATACAGTTGTTAAAAAGCAAAAACCTCGACCAATATGAAATCTCCAATAAACAACTTCTATTTATTCAATATTTTATAAAATGCATACTACGCTTAAAAAAATTCAGAACAGCCACTCTGTTATGAACATTACAGCTTTTCGAGTGTTGTTAGCTGCTGTTATTAACACTAATAACACATTAGCGCAAACAGAAGGGCTGCATACACCGAAGTAGTTCTTGCTTGTTCATGGGCGTGGGAAAAGGCGGTTCCAGTGTTATTAGGGGGTGATCAACGTTACCTGCAAGATCACTATTTTTCTTGTTTCTGCAGTTGTTTTCATTATTACTTTATTTAACTTGACACACCACATCTTTAAATTCTCATCCTTGCATTAGTATATAGACCAGTTAATATTGATGGTATCTCCTGCTGCGTCGTGTGTTTTAAAATTACTACATACTGAATATTGAACTGAATCTTGACATTAAAAAAAATTTAATCGGAAATCAAATTGTAATCCCAATGTCTGTCAGAAAAATCGGGATTAGATATTTTCCCCAAATCGTGCAGCCCTAGTTTCCATTATTCGCTTTGATATACGAGTGCTTTGGATTATGAGAACGTTTCCGGAACAAATTATGCTCGCAATCCGAGGTTTTACTGTATGTGCTTCTAGCCTCAGGTTTCCATCGGGTTTGCAACTGCGATATTTATGTCCACTTACTGGACTATTGCTGAACTTTAGTTGTAGGTTTAAGAATTGTGCCCCGTCATTACCAGTGGTCACTAGGCACCTTAATGGCATTTATCAGGTAGAGCGTTATCTCTGAAGAAGCCTTGTAGCTAGGGCTGGGCAATATCACATTAAGATTATATTGTGCATACATGATAATGACCAGGGCTTAAGATGACCAGCGAAACAATTGGCCAGACGCCAGGTTTTCAGTATTATATGGATATTTGTTTATGCCCACAGTTTAAGAAGATTATTAAAATATTATGAGATGAGTTCTGTGACACCCAACAGTTAGTGATCTGCATAAACTAGGAGTATTGTACCGAAAAGCTGGCATCCAAATGTTTCGATATAGTATTCTGTAGAACTGCGTACTGTATTAATTGTATTTATGTATTATCAGTGTGCCATATTGTTGGACAAATGGAAGAATGTTAATGCAAGTATTGTCACAGTGCCTAAAGGGACAAAATGGCCTTTGACTGAAACTGGCAGTGTTGGGTGTTTGTTCAAGCAAAATGAGCTTCTGAGTATGGTACAGGTGCATAGAATGTCAGTAGGTCTGTCGCGATGTAATCATGATTATATAACGCATGCGCAATAATCACCAAGGTTTTAAATGACGGGTGAAACATTTGTCAGGATGTCAGCTTTTTGGTACTTTATGGACATTTACTTATGTCCACTATTTGGTAAGCAGATTATTAGTGTGCCTAAGATGTTAATGAGTTGCGTATTTGACGCCCAAAAATCAGTAGTCTGTATAAATTCAGCATATCCTTATGCTTATTAAATTCAGTTAGTGAAGCACACCACGCCATTGTTTTACTAAATCATGGAAGCAATTTAGCACTGAAGTGGCACTGAAGAAAAGAACCATTACAACATTGTTTGAAAGAGGAGATATTGTGGATAAACAAGGTTAAAAAAAAATATAGTGGTGTGGTGGTACTTTTTGTACTCAGTGTAAAGTGCGACACGTTTATTAAACATAAGGATATGCCTAATGTATGCAGATCACTAACTTTTAGACGTGACAATACTCATCTCATTAATGTTTTAGGCACACCACTAAACTGCTTACCAAACTGTGGTAATATGTACATGATATATACAGTGTTTCCCTCGGTTTACAGCCTTGGCGGGCGTGGGGGTAGACAGACACCGACGGGATTCATGGTGTTCATGTGTTTCTTTTAATGACTGCAGTCAATATAACAACTGAACTAAACATCAGAACATTTTTATGACAATTATCCACAAAGTGTGCAGACTTTTTTGTCTGCTTTTCAGGTGGTTGACGTGACATATTTTCCGATGCACGCTCTCTGTCGCTGGTGGGTGTGCGGACGGAAACATATATAATGTATGGTTCCACCTTGTTTGTATGTCTTGTATAAAACATTGTTTAAGCATTTGGAGACATTTGCAGTTCAGTTCGAATATCTTCCAAGAGCAGTATTTCCCCTAGGTTTAGAACTCCGCCATGCGTGATACAGAGAGCAGAGGAGAATTGTAGATGCGCAACCGTGTAGAGATAAAAATGACAAGCAGCCGTGTAAATAAGATAAATATTTAGTTTGTTTAGTAAAAGGACAATGTATAGACCTGTTCTATAGGAAAGGTAACCTTAAATGACTTCTGCTGTGATCTGGCCCTATATAGAAAATAAATAAAATTAACTTGACCTTCAAGGGGGGGCGGGAGGTGCCGTTGGAGGGGTGGCTGCCCCCTAATATAATGGTAGGGGAAACACTGATATAGTTTCAAATGACGAGTGCAGTCCTGCTACTGCAAAATTCTGTGTATGTCAGCCTGGGACAGAGCCAATGGGTTCTACTGTGGTTTTGATTCACCATGAATAGCATATAACCATCAGAAATTTTTCTGTTTTAAGTGTTTCTGCTCTCTGTTAAGCCAGTCTTGGACATTGCTTCCAAGAGGTAGATCTACTACAGTGATTTTTGTGTATGTGGAGAGCTTTTGTTATGCATAACCAGGAAAGTGTTTTCTGGTTAATCATATTCCATTAGGGCCACTTTCCAAATCAGATTTCAAAGCGCATCATTTTATCTGGAGGAAAAAAAAACTTGGGTGGGTATTTCAGTCTATAGCAGAATAAGAGGATTCACTTGTAGGGTATATGAAGGATAATTTTTTTTAATAGCACAATGTTTCACAGTTACCTTGAGAACTGGAGATGGGTTTGCACATGACACTAAGAAAGTTTAGTTAGTTCTCACTGTTTACAAAACCAATGTCAGAAATACGGCTGCTTCTCCAGTAATGTAATTCATGTTTTTGGTCCAGAGGGATCCCAAATAGTCCTTCATTAGATGTTGATAACATTTATTTCTTTGCATAAAGTGCATCGTCTGGACTGCTTCAATGAATACATTTTCTGATTTAAAATCCTTCAGATGGTTGTAAGATAACCCATAGTGATGGTAGTAGTAGGCAGATCATAATTTTGTTGTAATCTGATTGTTGTGTTTTGTTGCTTCATAGAGTGCCATATTTTTGGATCATTATGATGTTAGGAACATGTACTGTGTTTTAAGTACTTGTTCTGTTTTGTAGACATCAGGATGCGCAATCTGCTTTATAAACCAGAGTGGGTCATGGAACTATTGTAGCTGCCAATAAAGTTGTGCTGTTTCCCAACACCAAAGTCTGAACTGGTGAGGTAACTGTGGTGGTAACTTGTATCAGGTTGGGTTGTGAAAATGTTGTAAAATAAACTGACAGATCAAACACCACCATAAAATATACCATGAAGTGTAATGTTGTGCATGTGTAGATGTGTGAGCTACAAATTGAGGTGGGGGTATGGATTGGGTAACGACAGGGGCTCACACACTTGTAAACAGGGGGAAAAGAGAGCGCACAAAATACGACCAAACATTATTAGACATCGCAGTAAATGTGTACAGACATTTCCTGCATTATAGATGCTTGATTTGTAGGAACCAATTAAATTATGCGCTATATCTGCAATCTTGCACTGAAATTCAAGCTCTGCTCAGGGTAAAAGAGTAGGATATATTCAGAAAGGAGGCTGCAGCATGGCAGTAGATGACAGGTATAGTAGGACTGGGTGCCCTTCTGGGTGTTGAATGTGACAGGAGAGGACTGATCAATAATGCAGTGCAGAGAAGGAGCACTGAGGCCACCTTGGGTAAGCCTCGCCCCCTCCAAAGCACTTGGTTCCAGTTGCCTTCCTGCACAGAGCTCAGAAAAAGTGGTGGTGGAATTTTATCAGTCTTGGTGTTTTCCCCTTGCTGCCATTGGAGATAATTGTTTGCATTCAGGATCCTTACAGGCCTTACTACTGTTTCCTTCCAAGATGGTAGTAAGAAGAAAGTAGTAAGAATGTAGTCCTTGATACACTAATATGTGCATATCTGAGAATTTGTACATTCAGTAGGTGGGACTTGATTAACACTATAGCCATGGGGACGGGACAACAGTGGAACAGAATGATCTTCCTCCAAAGACAGCAATACCATTAAACCATGCCAAGATTAACAGACGCCGTTTTGTCTTGTTTCACCATTGTCATCAAGCAAATCAATAACCAGCCAGCATGCGCTCAGGGGCCAGTTTAATATGTACACCTGCTTGCTAATGTAAACAGCCTGTCCTTCCAAGACAGCGAATTATGTGGCTGTAACTGAATATGAACAGCACAACATGAGTTCAAGTATTAGTTTGTAGTGTGATTGTCAGTGCCTGAGGTGGTGGGATTTTTCATTTATTTATTTAACAGGCACTTACCCAGAGTGATACAAGAGCCTTGCTCAAGGACCCATGGACATGTGACTATTTTGTCCCTGCTGGGGTTCAAACCAGGAACCTTGTGATAACAGGCACTGCAACTTGGCCTGCTAAGCTACTCACCGCCAGAGTGAGAAAAATCTAATAAGGGTCCTTATTATGCTTTTCAGATTTTTTTTTCCCCTTGCCTTTGTTGTGTGCCTGCAAAATCTTATGTCCCAAAGTACATGCCAAAGAGAGTAACAATATAGACATCACTCTTCTCTAAACTGCCAGAAGTGTCTTGTAGGAATTCTAGCCTTCACCATGACATGGTGAGGTCACATCATAACACAATCCTTACTGGCCACCTTCCTGCAAGTACCTATCTGCGGACTGCAAGACAGGTAGACCATATAGAGCAAGCTGACCAATCAAAGCTTGCTGGGCTAATAGAAGGTGGGGCTTAAAGATCTAACGGAGTATTTCAGTTATAGACAGAATGAAATAGAGATGTACAATATGAGAGAAACTATATATATGAAATATAATTATGAACAGTGAAAATGAGCATAATAGAGCCCCTTTAATGTAATTTCTGTGGTTGGGAACACCCTGTTAATTGAGTTGGGTCAGAGGAGACTGGCCTAACTTGTTACAGCTAACAGGAAGGTCAGGAAGTGCAAAAATGACAGCTCTGTACTCAACAATGCTGCGCAGAATGGCTTCTCTGAATGCAGAACTCGTCTACCCCTGAAGCGGTTCTAGAGGCAACAGTGGATCCTACCTGGTACTTGCTTGGTTTTCCTAATTAAGTGGCCACTGAGTATGACAGTTTTTATTTTCATTGTCATCAGGTGTGTTGGGGTATTGTGTAGTTTGGTAAGTGCTACCTTCTGTTCTTGGCAAGTCAGGGAAATCTAGATTTCAAGAATTGGACTTTTAAATTAATGATGGAATCAATTACATTTTTGTTTATTTGGTTTGTGTTAATTAGTGGGACTGTCCTGGTGACCAGTGATTAGCTTTATAAAAACTTGTCTGAGCTGTGTGTTTGTAGAAATGGCTGAGGCTGTATTTACAATAATCGTATTTCAACTCTTGAAAGGGAAGGATGGCTTTGCTGTCTGTGTGAATGATTCAAAATGGTGTGTCCTGACTGGTGATTATTACTCATACAATTTACCTAAAGCTGTATTTAGAAATGGAACAGTTATTTGGTCATCGTTCTTGGTGTATACAATAATTACACAAGGCATATGTTGAGTACAGGTACATAGAACCTCATTAGTTTTCATGTGCCGTCTTGTGCTCTTTTGAGACATACATTGTTCAGAACAAAGCTTGTGCAGGATTATCCATTTATTTGATACCCGTGGAAAAAAAATTCCAGGTGTTAAGGGCAATGCTCAAGTGTCCAACAGTGATGTGACTACTTTGCCAGCCACGGGATTGAACCCTTGACTCTGGTTTGATTCCAGAGCTGATTAAAATCAGGTGGCTGACATGTTAACTTTTCAGACATAATTTCCAAAGTTGGATTTTCAATGCAAATGGAGAAGATTTCTAATTCACTGAAATTGAATTGCAAACACACTGATGTAGTTTTGAACATTTGATCTCATGGACTTGTCTGTCTTAGTGCTATTGCGGTCAGAGCTGGGGGGAAATGCAGGGAACTTTGTCTCTCTACTTATTGTAAAGAACAATTTCCCTGCTTGCGTAAAAACAAGTGGTCATGCCGTGTGAGAAATGCTAAATATGGAGCCCTGAATGCACGAGGGAGACCTTTTGTGCCTTCAGGCTGCTGGAGGGCATGAACGCAGACCCTCAGTGTGAAATCCTGTAGAACTCTGCAGAGCTGTGTGAAATGGAACAGGATTGGAGGGAAATACAGTTCAGAAACAGAGCCCCAGGCCTTTAAGTACCCCTCCATCTGGAAGTCTGGTTTTACGGCACCAGAAAGGCTCCAAATAGTCCCCTTGTTCCCACAAGAGTCTTCCACACAACTCCTTCAAGGTTTTTTTTAAGTTCTGGAAAGAATTCTCTGCTGTCTGAATATTTTGCTTCATAGTCTTTAGTGGGACTCGGCCGCTTGTTCCAGTTGCAGTCTGTGTGTGTATGTGTGTTTTTGTAATTATTACATAGTGAGCACCACAATGTGATACAAACCTTTAACTTTTCACCTTTTGTTTTTTCAGTTACCCGCAAGAATAATCTCATTTTTCTTTTTAAAAAATGTGAATGCAGTCAAAAAATTAAGTCAAAAGCCTTGAAATTTGTTTGGTTACTTATGCTCAAGGATAAAGCTGAGTAGTGGTTAAGGTTGTCGTAGTTAAAATTAGGGTTATTAGGGAACAACAAACGATGCACAAAATTTCTTAACTTACCACTTATTGAATACTGAATTTAAATATAAACTTACAAAAATAACAAAAACACTATACAACTTGTAAACAATAACTTAAACTTATAAACAATAAAAATAGCAGTGTCCGAATTTCTTTTTGCGCACAATATGGCAGCAAACTCCTCATTTCTCAGGGAAGGAAAATTTGTAAACAATACAAAAAGGAATGTGCATGTTATTTTCAGTTTTAATCCCACTTCCAGTCCCCGAGTCTTCCTCGTCCGCCATGCATTGTTCTTAACAGCTCTGTGTCTCTGAGGATGGTACTGTCTGTGATCGGGGCAGAGTAACGCAACTCTCACACGCTGCAGTGTTTCAGAGAGCTGCCTGCTCCACCCCACACACACAGAGTGAAACTGTCCGAATGCTCGGCGGGTAGGAAGGCAGTGAAGCCGTGTAGTCAGGAATGGGTTTTATTCCAGACAGAAGACAGGGCAGGGTACAGCACATTAATCGACATTAATGACAAGTCTGGGGACGGACTCAGACGCGGACTAAATACACAAGACAAGCCGAAGATAACAGGACACAGCTGGGCATGATTGGGGAAGCACATGTGGATGATCAGGGGGCGTGGCACACACGAGGATCGGACGAGCCGGGCGTGACCGAAACTCTCCGACACAAAAAAACAAAAACAGAACTGATAACATCGGGCTGATATGGTAATAATTACATTTTTAACAATTAAAATGATTTTTTAATGATTAAAAAAAACGTCTGTGAGCCCACCAAGAAGTACTCTGTCGGAATCAATGATCCTTAAACTTCCCTGTAAGCTACAGTTGGTTGAAGGCTCATTATCATTACACCAGTTCCTGACAGCATAATTCGCGTTCTCTTTCAAAAGCTCTCGTGTTTTATTTCATAGCAAACCAGCTAAATAATTAGGTCTTTGAAAGACCAGAATTTAAGACATAGCGTTTTCTCCCAGGATTCTTCCAAAACTTCTGGCTGGGGTCCTGCACAAGGCAGCAGAGGTCACATGTTCTACAGCAACAATAACATTGGGCTGCCCACAGACATGTCTGTCTGTAAATCGGCGTACTACACTTGGATATCGGCCAATGCCGATACATTAGTAAAATGTCAAATATCGGCCCGATATATTGGCCGGCCGATATAGCGGTCAACCTCTAATAAATACCCGTTTTTTGTTAAACAAATTTATCACAACAGGGAACTTGGCTAACATAAGAATTATTTGGAAGCAGAAAATAATTTGCTTGTGGTGACCATTTGCACACTGGACTAATATTTAGTATAATTATCCGCAGTTCTTCTGCGGTTACATTCACACTAATGTTAGTAGCTTGGTTAACTACATCTCCTGTACACCCTAGGGAGTGGTTGTGTGATCTAGCAAACCAGTGATATCATGAGCTTGCTAAGTAGCAGACCAAACCGATGGAATTGTTTTTATCAGCCAAACAGTGACTGCGAATATATGCTGGATGGTGGGGTCACGTACCAGGGCTAATAATATAGCGTTAGCAAAATGTCTAGTCTGAACCACACATTTTGGGTACTAGGTTACTTGGTATGAGACTGGAAAAGCTTTATTTTAAGATGGCAGAAAATTGCAGACTTTGGTTTACAAAAAACAGCTGTAAGACCTAATGTAGGAATTTTGAGCCAAACAGCAATGTGTGGCTCAGTGGGCTAAACCTCTGTACCTTTGATCAGAAGGTCGCCGATTGGAGCCCAGCCTTACCATATATGCGGATCCTTGAGCGAGGCTCTTAACTAGGGTTGCCTCTGCCAACTATTTTTCTATGGTTTTAATCTGTCAACAATTATTCGATGTAATCGACGATGTCGAATATAAAAATGCATCTGTAGAATTTTTGTGTCGATGTGTTATGTAAGACTTCGTAAATGTTTTAGTGATAAGCTAAACGTATTGTAAGGGAAAGTACTTTATTCCTTTGGGAGCACGTTAACGCTGTCCTTTTAAGAATTGTGCAATTAAACAGTCTGCTAATAACTGAACTTTACTGTCCACCTGATGATCTTGAAGCCATCATCTCTGATGATTTTGTAAGGCATGCACTGGCCAATCATGTAGCACTTTTCTCATAAATATTAATGAGACATCTCCTACCACCCTGCAAAAAGGAAATTTGCTACCCCGCCCCCCACGCACGATGCAATATGGCTGCGTCCACCAGCAGAGCTCCGGAGCCTCTGGAGAAACACATGGCAAAAATGGCTCAAACACGGTCTTCCAAAACTTGGGAATACTTCAGTCATGACATCGTTTCTGCACCTCGACTGAGGCTGACATTGACGCCGTTTCAGCCATTTTATATTTTCTATTTACTTATTCTGTCATGTAGGAGTGAGACAAATTATCGTTCACGACTACTTTTACACACAAGCCTAAATTGTTCCTTGCACACTGAAGTAAGCTTAACTATAAGCTACCTTTGCTAGTGTTTCTTAAAAATATGTTTCTCTAGTTATGAAATCATTCCATGTTTTAGCGTCTATTTCAACATTAAAGTCAAATTGGTGTACTGAAATAATTAAAAACTATTACAGTGATTATTTACTTCAGTCTAACACAATTCCTATTGAATCTCTTAAGATTTGTCTTTGTTGTTAATGCTCTAATGTTTAAGAAATGTTTTAATAAATTGAAATGTTAATGAGAATTTCAGATTTGTATGTGTGAGGCAGGGGGTGAATTGTTGTATTAAATGACTAACTTAAATTTATTGATAAGCAATTATTTTCATCAGATCAATCGAAAAATTCGTTTTTAGATTAGTCGACTAATCGCTCGATTAATCATTTAAAGAATAATAGTTTGGGACAGCACTAAATTTTACTGATTTGGTTGATTAATCTAAACGATTAATTTTCCTCCAGAAAATTAAACTAAATTAAAACGGTTAAGTAAATTTTATTTGACAACAATATATTGTCATTGCAGGGCTTTAGATAATGGACGCTAGCTTTTCGGCATTATACGGACATAATTTTCGCCCACGATTCCATGAGAAGATTTGTAGTATGCCTAAAATATATAATTGATATGTGTGTTGCCCAAAAGTTAGTATAAATCTGTATAAATTTGGCATGTCTTTATGCTTATTAAATTCAGTTAGCAGAGCACGACATGTTACTATTTTGGTAAATCATAGAAACAATAAGTACTATTGTCGCGATGAAGATAGGGACAGCTTAGCAGCTACAGCGTCTTTTAAAAGTGGAGATATTATGGTTGGCCACCCCTGATCTAGTTTAATCTTACTCAGAAAGGGCCGCTCTGTGTGCAGGTTTTTGAGGTTTTTTTTAAATTACTAATTAGAGGACTGATTGGCTGAAGAGTCCTCACACCTGGGTGTGAACAGCTGAACCTAAAGGTTCTCCCAAAAACCCGCATATACATCGGCCCTTTGCGGATAAGACGTTGGTGGGGTGGCGGTACTTTTTGCTAACACCATGTTTTTTTTTTTTTTTTTTTTTTTTTGGTAAACAGTTTTCAGTTTTATTTTGCAATATTTTTTTTCCCCGGTTTTCCTTTCACTTTTATTTTACAGTAATAACACTGGTCCCAGCAAGCTTGACGCGCAGGAATACACCCACTGGTATAGTCAACCAATATAGAATAAGCCCAGATTTTAGCCTAAACATTTTCTCAAGCACTTATTCAGTGGAGGCTGCAAGGTAACCGGCAGACAACTTAGACTTTAATGGGTGTATTTAGCAACTACAAGGACAAAAGATATTAAGCTCTCCATACTAATGCCGGTTTACAAAATGGTTGTTTTGCATACTCTGCTGGTCCATCATCCAGAACAGCATCTGTGTGTTTCCTCCTCAAGTGCCGCTGTGGTATACCATCAAAACTTTGCAGGTTAAAATCTGACTTTTTGTATAGTGATAGTTTGAACTAGTCCCACAGTTGTGTAGTGATATTAAAAGAAAACATTTATTAGAATTCATTTTAAGAATCATAATGGTAATTTCATTAAAATAATAAAAAAATAATAGCGACGTTGATGCATTTTAAGCATCGATGTCATTGACTGTGTCAACCAATCGTGGCAGCCCTACCCTTAACCCCCAACTCCCTGGGCACAGCACAACAAGCCCTTCACAGCCAGCTAGCTCTGAGAGGAGGCGTAAAGAAAATTTCCCCATGGGGCTCCATAAAGTATCAGACGACCTCATGATATGACATCCTAAGAGGCGACAAGATGGCGCTACACTTGCCAAAAAATGTAACTTGGATTGCACTTTTTAATCCAGTTTTACTGACAGTGTTGAACCTATAAGGATTTTTAGAGTGGGAATCCATACTGTAAATTACGCTAACTACATCTAGTGTTTCATGTCCACTTTAAGATGTCTTGCTGCTTATGTTTAGAATAACTCGGTTGGAGTTGGTCTTTGTCCCAGGTGCCAATTTTCTGTGTTCTTTGTTGCATCAGCATGCAGCTCACACTGGCCTTGCTCAAAGGTTCCTATTTCTGCAAGAAAACCCAACTCTCCACCTGCACTCTGGTTCTGTGTGCCAGATGGCTTCAGCTTTCCAATGACCCAGTGTCCTAAGCAGGCAGAAATGACCTGAAAATATGGATTGGGTCCAAATGAGAAAGTGTTGTCCATGGTTTCTCTTTTGCCGGTATTGCATCAGCACTGTGCTGTGTTTTTTTTCCCTTCCAGCATGTAATTTGAGTTAGTAAACTCCACTTATGGGAACTTTTGCACTGCAGGCCCTGTTCTGGACCTATATTATCCAAAAAGCACAAAAAGCACATAGGTTAAACCTCACTCGAAACTACTTTGCTACCCTAAAAGAATGAAGTCGTTTTGTTAGTCCTAAGTTATTGCATCCCACATTAGTAAAACGGCGCACATATTTCTATATATAGTACCCGTGACATATTTATGATTCAGTATTAACTCTGAATGGCAGATTGACCTTTCGATGTCCACAGAATAAAAAAACATTGTAATGTTATTCCTCTAATAAGCGCTGGCAAGTTGCACCAGCGATTCCAAATATCGGTGCCGATCCAGACCTATTTCATGGATTGCATATTGGCCATGCATGACCAATTCATGCATACTTACTCATTTGTTTTTCCCTCTAAAAAGATAGCTCCTATTGTCTTAAATCTGTTTCCAAAATCAATTCCACAACAGCTCTTTCCCATTTTAGACGGGCTTTTTGCAGCATTCAAACTGAATGCTAATGCTGCCACTCAGTTTTTGCTATTCAGTGGGTGTAAGTGCAGTAATTTCCACCCGCTGACATCATGTGCATACCCTTCGCAGTATGAGGAGTGTAAGAACATGAAAAAAATCCCATCCCTACCAGCAAAATAAGACATGTTTATTGGTTATCGCAAAAATATGGAGACACAAGAAAAAAGGTATTCATTAATGCATTAAATGTAACTGAGGTACAAAAATAATTCTGTTGTATATGTTCAGTTTTTGCTCCTCTACTTCTCTTCTCCTTGCATTTCCATGTAACTTAGTGCCAGTTCTTGTGGTCAATCAGTCAGCAACTTTAACGTTTTAAGCCCCATCCCAGTAATTCATGGTCAAATGAATAGGTACCTACTCATATAGTACGCATGAGAAGCACAGTCCACAGTTTTTTTAGAAAAGAATCCAGTCGTAATGAAATCTGGCATTTTTATTTTATGACAGGTAATTTGTGAGCCAAATGTTTGATTTTTGTCATCATTAACGCATATTTTAGTTTTTTTGTTTTAGTTATCATCATGCAAAAACCCTTTGGGATATTTCCATCATTTAGGTTAATACTTCTTTTACCTTTTTTGGTTTTTAGATCTGTCCTCAGCCTTTTGGATTTAAACCTGTCCACAGTGCAGACAAACATGGAATCGGTAAGTTTCTACCTTTCCTCTGTGTTCTTGGGTCATATGGTACTTTTGGTGGGTTATAATACGTAGATATTAAAACAACAGTCACTGTATTATGCTGCTGGGCAGAAATATCAGTGGTCTTAATGTGACATTGTTGCAACAACAATTTCCTTGTGCACAGAAGTTAGGATGTTGTCAGCATGGTCATGGCATTACAGTCTATTCTCAGCATAGATCATACACTGCAATGCATGCAACTCCAGAGTAAATAAGAAGCTTAGAACACTTTTGTGGGAGTGTATAGGTAATTATGAAGTGTGTGATTTGTAAAAGCAGTTTTTTCCCTACCATTGTATTAGGGGGGCACCCCACCCCTCCAACACACCTCATGCCCCCCCTTGAAGATCAAGTTAATTTTATTTCATTTTATTTTCTATATAGGGCCAGATCACAGCAGCAGTCATTTAAGGTTATCTTTCCTATAGAACAGGTCTATACATTGTCCTTTTATTAAACAAACTAAATAGCCTTATGTTATTTATCTTATTTATACAACAGCTTGTCATTTTTGGCTCTACACAGTCTCACGTTTACAGTTCTCCTCTGCTCTCTGTATCGTGCATGGCGGAGTTCCGTCCTGATGAGCACACACATATGTGCGTGCACACACAAGTGAGCACACTCCCACCAGCGGACAGAGAGTGCGTGTCGTAATATATGTCACGTCAAACACCTGAAAAGCAGGGTAATTAATACATTTCACAATAAGATTTTCTGCTTTAAACTACCCTAACAGTTGTGCAGGTCAAGACAAACATCCACATTCAGTCTTTGTCAGCTGACGTCACACTCGCTATAGCCACAGTGTATTGTGGGTCGAATCCCCACTGCTGTCATTAAAAGAAACATATGAACACCATGAATCCTGTCGGTTTCCCTTCTGAAGACTGTATAGGGAAGTGGGTCTCTGCTCACACTTCCTCCCATAATGCACATTTTCTAATGGACTGTCCACCCTATGCTTGCTGCTCATGTGACCTCCTCATGTGACTTTTTCTTCTTTTTTGCTATATGGAAGCTGTTTCCTCACATTTTGTTCTGAAGATTTATTTTTTTGAGGGATCCAGTCACTTGTTTTCCAGGCATTCAGTGGTGTAAATAAGTCAGATTCCGTGTCTAACCTTTTCTAATACTTTTATGTGCTGTGAGGGAGTTAGAACAGCTGTTAGGAACTGTGAAGCCAAAGGAAATGGCAGCAGTGTCTGAGTGTGATTATTTCTGCTTGTTGTATACTGTGCCGCCTTACCGAATAGGTAAAATTTTTAAACTCGACATTCTTTCATTTCTACTTGTGTGTTCTTTGAGTGGTCCCAGTATATTATTGTAATCGTGTATTTCTGTGTCATAATGCTTATCTCACATGGGCACTTCGATAAGACTTGAGACTTCGCTTACTCCTCCTTCCACACTAGAGGTAGACTGATATGGGTTTTTCGTTAGCCGATGCCAATATTTAGGAGTCAGGGTCAGCCAATGGCTGATGTATGCTGCAGTTTTTTTTTGGCTGATAATTGAACGTTTCCCCCTCTATTTGCATGGTAAAATATACCACTAATAATAACAAACAATACACAAAATTTCTCAACTTGGCATTTATTGAATGCTGACTTGTGTAAATTTAAATATAAACTTAAATAACAAAAACACTATACAACTTGTAAACAATAACTTATAAACGATAAAAATAGCAGCGTCAGAATTTCTTTTAGTGCACAATATAGCTGCAAACTCCTCATTTCTCAGGAAGGAAAATTTGTAAACAATACAAAAAGGAATGTGCATGTTATTTTCAGTTTTAATCCCACTTCCAGTCCCCGAGTCTTCCTCACCCGCCATGCATTGTTCTTAGCAGCTCTATGTCTCCGAGGATGCTGCTGTCTGTGATCGGGGCAGAGTAACGCAACTCTCACACACGAGCTGCCTGCTCCGCCCCACACACACACAGAGTGAAACACTCCGACACAAGAAAAAAAAACATAACAAACTTATCGGGCTGATATGGTAATAATCAAAATTATTTTTAACAATTAAAAAATCTGTCTGTGAGTGACGTGCACTCTCCATCCGCTGGTGGGATTGTACTCACCTGTGTGTGCGCGCACATTGGGATGGAACTCTGCCATGCACAATACAGAATTGTAAATGCGCGACCGTGTAGAGACAAAAACGAAAAGCTGTTGTGTAAATAAGATAAATAACATAAGGCTATTTAGTTTGTTTAGTGAAAGGACAATGTATAGACCTGTTCTATAGGAAAGGTAACCTTAAATGACTTCTCTTGTGATCTGGCCCTATATAGAAAATAAAATGAACTTGATCTTCAAGGGGGGGGGGCACCCCCGTAATATAATGGTAAGGGAAACACTGGTATTACTGTAGGTCAGTAGTGTCATTCGTGACCATTTACACTCTTTTGCTTCAGCCATTTGGTAATGAGGGTTGTGAGGTCTTGTAAGAGGTGAGAAATTGTGGATTTATTAACTTGCCATTTAGATAGCACCATTGCTCCCATCCGCCATAGCAGAGTAAGTATTGACCGTTCTTGTGTATAAACTTTAGTGGTCTGTGCCGTTTAGCTTAACAGACCTAGCAGAAATTCAGGTGGACTTTGAAGTTTCCCTCTATAGAGCCATTCAAGATTATTTTGTCATTTGGCACACTAATCTCGGAGGGTGTTGATGGCAGTGGGTGGATGGCTGATATTTGGCCAGCACAAATTACTCATCAAGAAAAATTCTAGAACAAACAAGTCTGTCGGTGCTCAAGTGGCAGCTGTATACTTTTGTAGGGATGAAATTCAGTAGCGTCTGTGGGGTGGCAGTCCTGTTTGAGAGTAATTTTTGAATCTGATGTCTTTTTAGTAAACTGTATTTTTTGGCTTGTAAGTGAAAGTTCATGTGCTGATGATTGAGGAGGCCCTTGAATGCACTTAAATTTGTCTGATTTTTTGCAGTGCTGCTATATTACTTTCTGCTGTCACCAAGCCTCAGGTAATGGTGGGGCTTCAGACCAGGTTCTGGAACTGAGGGTGCTTTGTTTTTTGTTTTGCACACGTGCTTATGAATGGTGTTGTGATTAGTAGAATGCTAAATTACTAGGGATGAGCCAATCCATGTCTTTTTAGTTCCTATCCGATTCCGATACAGATGCCCATACCAATACAGATTCCAATACAGGAGCTCTTTTTACTTTAATATTTTAATATAATAAATATCTATAATATATATTTATACTTTATATAATTATTTTAGGGGGCGGCATGGTGGTGCAGTGGTTCGCACTGTCGCCTCACACCTCTGGGACCCGGGTTCGAGTCTCCGCCTGGGTCACATGTGTGCGGAGTTTGCATGTTCTCCCCGTGTCGTCGTGGGGTTTCCTCCGGGTACTCCGGTTTCCCCCCACAGTCCAAAAACATGCTGAGGCTAATTGGGGTTGCTGAATTGCCCGTAGGTGTGCATGTGTGAGTGAATGGTGTGTGAGTGTGCCCTGCGATGGGCTGGCCCCCCATCCTGGGTTGTTCCCTGCCTCGTGCCCATTGATTCCGGGATAGGCTCCGGACCCCCCGCGACCCAATAGGATAAGCGGTTTGGAAAATGGATGGATGGATAATTATTTTAAAATCAGTAAATACAGATGAAAATTTATGGCAAAAAAATCTTTAACTAGGCTATTAGAAACATATAAAATGTATGGTTCCACCTTGTTTGTATGTCTTGTATACATTGTTTAAGCGTTTGGAGACATTTGCAGTTCAGTTCGAATATCTTCCAAGAGCAGTATTTCCCCTAGGTTTAGAACTCCGCCATGCGTGATACAGAGAGCAGAGGAGAATTGTAGATGCGCAACCGTGTAGAGATAAAAATGACAAGCAGCCGTGTAAATAAGACAAATAACATAAGGCTATTTAGTTTGTTTAGTAAAAGGACAATGTATAGACCTGTTCTATAGGAAAGGTAACCTTAAATGACTTCTGTTGTGATCTGGCACTATATAGAATATAATGAAATAAAATAAAAATTATGAAATAAAATGGAAAAAACACTTGACCAAATGCAAAACCTGCATTTGTTCATTGGGGTGCTCATGGTCACTCATTTCTCGAGTCAGAAATGGCAATGACAGCAATTTGTTGCAGTTATTGTGTACAGTTGAATAATTCCTTTTTGTTTTAAGATGATTTGAGGGGAATATATGGCTCTCGAAGGAACAAACAGGCACATTTATGTTCGCTTCTAAAAACTATTTATTACAAGCAACACAAAATAAGCTTGCATTAAAATCAATACCAAGACATTGGATCAAAGGCAATGCAAAACAATCCCGCATCACAAGTGATATCTAATAATTATAGTTATATAAGGATGGGGGTAAGCGTTCTACACACACTGACTAGGTGCAGTTCCCAAAATTATTAAACAAGTATCCTTGAGCAGTGCTTTCCCTCCCCATGAAGATAAGGCATGTATCTCATACACTGACCAGTGGCGTACAAAACATATTGAGCAACACCTTTCCCTGTCTTCAGTAAGCCCCTCCAAAACCCAGGGAAACATGGTAAGCGTCCTTGAATAGGGTAAGGATCCCAGAACAAGGATTCTTTCACATAAGATAAGGATACTCTGGAACTCGTTTTTGAAGAACGTGTTATATAAGTGATCAGGGGAAAAAATATGCTTATGCGCTTTATCCTTAATACAAAAATTTTATAAGCGAATCAAGGACGACGCATCTGAATCTCAGAATGATCAGTCTATACACGATCAGAATCAATCCATACCTCAATCACCTCATATGTATGTCTGTAACAATGGACAATGATTAGTTCTAGGCAACGCAGTCATCCGCAAATTCGTCCTAATACACTTTTGATATGTAATTTTATAAAGTCTTGTTGCGTGACTACATAACTGATTTTTTTTTTTACATTTCTTTTATTGAATTGTATCATACTATTTAATTTACATTTTGTTTAAAATCAAAGAACCAAAGTACTTTAGCTTAGGGGTGATATTAAGATCAAACTTGAAGCTACCGTTCCACATCTCTGCATACATGTCCTCATCATAACCATAAGGGTGCCCAGTCAACCCACCAGTGCCCCATACACAGCTAAGGAAACCATGTGTAACAAATATTAATAAACAACCCGCTATCTCAGCGTGCTTGTGGGTGTTGATATTTGTTATTAGTGTTTATAGAATAAAAACAATTACATATTAGTGGTTGCAGGGGTGGCATGGTGGTGCAGTGGTTAGCACTGTTGCCTCACACCTCTGTGACCTGGGTTCGAGTCTCCGCCTGGGTCACACGTGTGTGGAGTTTGCATGTTCTCCCCATCCTGGGTTGTTCCCTGCCTCGTGCCCATTGCTTTCGGGATAGGCTCCAGACCTCCTGTGACCCAGTAGGATAAGCGGTTTGGAAAATGGATGGATGGATTAGTGGTTGCTGAGGGTACTTTTCAGTTGATTTAATTTGCAGAAGACAGTCGATGAATGCAACATTTCAAGCAGTTAGAAGATTGAAATCAGCAATTCATAACACCTCAAGTACAACTGAAGGAGAGACTTTCTTAATGTCCTCTGCTCTGGCCATTAGCAGGATGGCCACCTACAGCACAGCACCGCACATCAAGAGCCAAAAAGTGCGTGCGCGTTTGCCTATCTGCTCTTTTTCAGTATTTTTCGGCTCTATAGTGCTGCATATTTTCAGCTATCTGTTTCATCCAAGATTTTGCAGATCCCTTTAATCGAGTGGGAGAGGCTGTTGGAGCAGGTAGCCACTATGTTTCCTCTGCATGAGCATTGCTTTGCACCTGATGTAAGTGCTGCCAGACTAGAAGAGAAAGAGTAAAGCATTCCATCATGATCCAGGTGTTCAGAGCCTCAGCACGCACTCGTGTGGGCCTTCTATTTCCCAGTTCCTGGCTTTGATTTGCTACAGCTGGTCTGGTAGAGTAATCTCCCAATCTGTCTCAACTTATTTTCTGGGTAGAATTTATGTTCAGAATGTTTATCATTCTTCCACTTAAGCTTTGCGAACATGAAAGCTAGTGTAATATTCAGTCCATTGTTTAAAAGGTTATATTACCTTGTGTTTTAAAGGATTAATTTACTTTGCCAGGAATAGCATAGTTAATATAACACTTAAAATGATATTCATGCAAGAATGAGGCTTCATACAGCAGCTAACAAAACTCTAAATATTGGGTAACAATCTTTAGGATCAAAATGCAATTATCACTGACAGTAAATGACATGCCTCTTTACATCTTGCTGCTCTGCAGGAAGAAAAAGATACCTAAGTGCAATGTGCACTAAGCAGAGGTTCAAATGAGTCCTCTGGTGCCATTTTGTCCATATGTTCTGTAGGTTCTTCTGTGTTCGTTTTTTATTTTTTTTTTGTTGCTGCCAAATAATGATGAAGACTGTCCTGGGGGAATGGGGGGGCATGTGGGCTGTGGTGGTCAGTCAGCTGTGTGAAGGCGCAGCGTGTCCCTGGCAGATCCAAGTGGAGCCGTGCGCCAGCCAGTGACAGATGAGGCCACAGATGGATCCCTGCGGACTTAACTCTTTCTGTGCTGTCCGAGTCATGTTTTCGGAACAAGAGTAGCTCTCACTTTCTGGAACATTCAGTTATAATTTCAGTTTTAAACCTGTCGTCTAGGTGCATCTTTCTTAATGCATATTTTGAGGTATTGATGTTACATGTGTTTGTTGATCATGCCTTTTTGTAAAAGCGGTATGTAAATCAAGAACAGGTGATACTGTGGCGTGTCTCAAACGACTAGTAAAACAATACTTTCAGATAAAAATAAACAAATGTACCAAACACACTGTTAATGTGTGTGTTGGGGAGCAGACAGTTTGTTTCCTCCACACACACTGGTTATGTTTACATGGATATTTTGTCGTTCTAAACGAGCATTCTAAATGAACTTTTCAGTATTAGAAGGTGACAATTAGACTTACCACTGTGCCAACATGTCCATCACCAGACTGATCACTGTAATGTCAGTATCTGCCGCCATAGCAATGACTGGCGAGAGTGACTTGTATGACTTTCATATTGAACAAATTTTCATAGAAACATAATTTTTTGCATGTTATATCTTTACTGTTTCAAAGTGTTCAAGGAAGAGGTGACTGTATCTTCAGAATCAAATCTTTCTGCCATTCATAAATGAACCGCTGGAAAAACATGTTTGCCTGAATAAATTCCAACATTTTGAGATGCCAACTGAAGAGGAAACCTTCAATCACCATTTAGGTTAAGATTGTGTGTTCATTAACATGTGATGGACACATTCATATCCCAGTTCGTAACAATGTTATAAGTGGAAAATGATGGCCAAGCAGAGATTCTAGTTTTTTTTAGTTTTCTTTAACTAATTTACAGAATTCCATGACATGCATACCATGCATGTAGTTTTCCAATTAAAGATTTTATCCCATTTAGGATTATACGTATTCCATTTTCAGTGATTAATTTATAGTTGATAACTTTTCAGTGAAGTTTATATCAGTTAGATGTTTATTTTAAAATGTTAATGTGTCTTATTTCTAATTGAATGTTTTAAACTGACTTGAATTATAGTCTCTCAGAGTCAGACTCAGAGCATTGTCAAACCTGTCTGCCAGTTACTTTGCAGAATGACTTTTTTGGCATGCTGCAGTTTTTTCTCTTAGTAGCTGGTGTTTGGTATGTTGTAGACCACAATGTACCATATTTCCCAAAAGGATTCCAAGCAACTTCAGAGTTATTTGTTTTTGAGGCTGGATGCTTCATGCCACATCAGCAGAGCTCAGCTGAGCACTGAGACATGGCTTGATCACACAGGGAAGCAGCAGGAAGAGGGACTGATCGCCTGTGGCCATGTCATTCACTGCCTAGGTGCTGTTAACCCTTGCCTGCTGTTGGTGTTGCACTTGGAGTGTTCAGTGCCTTTATTAGTAGCGGTGTCTTCTAGGCTTGGGTGGGCGGTATCTATTCTTTCTTACTCTCTTACCTTCGTAACAGTTCACGCCGGTATATGGTGGTATAAAAATATGAAAATTATGTAGGTTACTGTGAACTCTGGAATCGGAGATATCTTAAACGGACTCGTCAGTGTGGAAGATGAATGCTAGGGAAACAAGAAGACTTTGTTTTTTTTGACTCCACTGTCAGTTCCTGATCCGTGGCATCTACCCAATCTGTGGCCCATGTGCACGAAGTTTCACATATGGCACCCAAAGCTCCCACAGTTTACAGTGTACTTGTAGTGCATTTTGTTTTTGTGGTATTAACCTACACGCGTGTTATTCTTTGTCTTGTTTTTAAATTTAAGTGGGGCTCCAATCACCGCTAATGCTAGGCACCATAATATATTGCCTTAATACGTCATCTCTGTATCAGTTTTATAGAAAGGGGAGCATCTATTTTTATGGTATAAAAAATATCTTCGGGATTTCCAAATGTCAGAGTATACTATAATACTGAGCCTAGTTTCTATCTAATGTCTCTTGTTGCAGCGATTAGTGCTGTCATGATTACACGACTGAACTCAATTACTAGATTATTAAAAAGCATCCATTAATAATTTTCTCTTCAATTACTTTCCAGTATGTAGAAGGAAGATGGCACATATAGGATGAGGGTCCACATAAAGTGGTATAGCATCATTCGTGTGGAAGCACTTCACATTAAAGGTGAATGAAAATGCAGTCATTTGTCAGTTTTGCAAAGCAGAACTTAAATATCACCACAACATGACTGCAATGCAAATACATCTTAAAAGAAGACATGCAGGTTTAACGGACTTACCCAATAATGTGAGTTTAGCAATAGATATGTCAAGATATGTAGCAATAGATATGTGCCTTTGGAAATCGTGTCTTTCTCATCACATTGACACATTATTTTAATCTACTTTCTATGATTCCTGAATGTCAACATAATTGCTGCTAAAACAAAGGTCTTGTCTTTTCGTGACCAGAACTTGTACACCTTTTCCCTCTTCATTTATTTCTTTTGAATTTCTCACGAGATCTATGAGTGAGTCCAACAGGAAGGATGAAAGTGGTTGTGATTGTTTCAGAGAGAGCATGCAGAACTCATTCCAAAGCAATGGCTGTAAAATTGACTAATTTTTGTTGTTTAAAAAAACATATACTAAGTAATCTTGAAAAGAAGCTGTCATTAAAGTTGCAAAGCTTGCAACTTTGTTTTTCTGTGAGTAAAAATGTTTTAGCACAACTAATTGATGGTTTGAGCCCAGCAGATTATCATGACCCATGCAATGTAACAACTGAATGTGCATGAGATAGTATCGACATATCATCGCATATCGTGTTAGCCTGTCAAGGCAGCACAGTGGCATGGGTAGCGCTGTACAGTACAATACCCTATGTAGTTACTTCTGTATTTATTTATTTTGTGCTTTTCATTTTCTGACTTGCCTACAAATTTTATTTGGAAAGATTTAGGGAACAGAGCTTATTCGTAACTCGGGGACTTCCTTTACTTGACAGTGACAGTCCTACTGGTGATTAATAAAGGGCTGGAAAATGAATCATGTTGGTAGTTCCCTGCATTCCTTTGTGGGCATTTTTGTTCCTGTCACAGACCCTTTGTGATGTGAAAAGTGCTAGTTATCATTGTTGTAATAAGCTGGGGAAATAACTGCATCATGCTCAAAAACCATGAATCAATGAATAACCTGGATACACTGTAGTGCTATTGGGAGTAAACAAACCATACTGAAATATTCAAATCACTAAAAGTTGTCATTCTTAATATAATGGAGGTATAACTTGCATCAATGGCCTTGTAATGGTCATCAGCTTAACACATGGTGTTGGCAGTGATTTCTAAAATATGGCTGCAAGCTTTTGTATAGTATAAAAATTCTTTATTTTTCTTTTTCAGAGAAGGGCAGGTCTAAACAGTATTGTATTTTGGGAAGCTTTCTTTATAGTACTGTAGTTACTTACACTTTAATTAGCTTTCTATTATCAACAGGATACCAGCATTTATATATTGAAAAGGCCGCATTACTAAAATAGCAACAAAATTATATTTCTTCTCGGTGAGGGAAAATGTTGGTTCTCTGTCTGTCCTCTGTAATTACACTTCAAAGTAATAGTACTGATTTGTAGTACCGGTGCAGTTTTAAACCACTGGAAAGGGTGAGATAATGCATAACGTCGGTCGGATTTCTCCATTGTACAGCTTGGTGGTTATGACTGATAATTACTGGAGAAGGCTTAAAGAGACATTGAAGGTTTTGCATTTGATAAAATTAGAATTTTTGTCTCTCAATTAATGTACTAAAGATCAGTTACGCCAGATGTGTGCCAGGGTGTTACAAGTCAGCATTTGAAAGTGTTTACTATGCATCTGATGTGATGGTAATCTTGCTGTATAAAACGACTAAAACTAAGCAAAATACTTGTTTTCTAGTCTTTACCTTCAGCACAGAAGACATTACTGCCCGTGATTTGCATCAGGTAGATGTGTAGTAAAACCGTAAGTGACAAATATTGGGAGGGCATGCCAGTGTTAATGGTAGTCCCCACTAGGGTGGCGTACTGAATAAGTACTAATGTACCCAGTACTAATATGGAACCAGTTCTAAAATGATTTGTATGTACCAGACCATATTACAGTGCAGATTTCAGTGCATTGTTTTGCCACTTAAATATCTAACCTATTTATTGAAATATTTGCCCTCTGGTGCTCAGGTAACAGAAGCTAGTTAACATTACACTTGTGCTGATGTCAGCAGACACCTACTGTTGCATAGTAGCTACCTTCAAAGACTTAAAATGCTTAAAGCTAAATGGTCTAAAGCAAAGGTCTCCAACAGGTAGCTTGCACACCCATGGAGAGTAGGTCGTGAAATAGTCCTATAATAATCCCAAATGTATAAATGAAAAAACATTTCCATTTTTTACCAAAGTATCATGCATTCTCTCTCATTTTCATTTAGTCTGTTCTAATGTGACTTTAGTTTCAATTATATAATGATCGCTAGCATTCAATGGCTAAAAACTGCACAATTTATGTTAACTGTGTTGCCAGATTGGCAGATTGGATTGTGCAGTTAAAATGTGGCTGGATATATTTTAATATATAATTATTCCAGTGTGCCAATTATGGTTGTTAACTGTTTATCCACAGCCTTACAGCAGTCATAAAAATTTTCTTTTAGTAAGTCACTATGGAAGCCAAGAAAGGCCATGCAATACAATTTTTTCCCACCATTTTCTTGTGATGTCAGAGTAATTATGTCGATTTCTCAAGAAAACAAGCATCATTTTCTTATGGTAACGGAATAATTACCTCAACAAAATGACCAGCATTTTGTCATGACAACAGAATAATTTTCTCAGAATAATTACAAGAAAGATATTGTGATGCTATGGGGCCGGTCATGCCATTTGTATATGTAACAGTTATTGAATGTATGCATTCGCGTATTTTACATTGTAAATAATGTGTTGTACCCGCACAGTGTTTTGCCACGGAGTGCGTGGCATGTCCTGACTGTTGCGCCATGGTCCTGGAAGGTGGTATATCATTTCACTTCACATAACATGTGTAGATGATGTGGTGACAAAATCCGCTTAAATTTGATATAAACAAACCTTCCCACCCATACTGAAATCTGAACAAATTGCCTGAATCCTTGGGGGTTACTATACTAAACAAAATGTGCTATACTTAACACTGTTCCATCTACAGCCCTGGTGGATGACATTTATTGCAGTTATTAGCAGTAACGTTTCATGTTGTCTTGGCTTTTTGACTTACCCATTGAAGGAAGCAAATGTTCCAGTATGTTTTGATTTTCTGGTTTGATTTGATTTTCAAGAATTTTACTTCAGGACCAATGCCATCTCAGACCTGGCTTTTGTTAAATGCTCTAACTTTTCTTATTGTTCTCTTCAAGGATAGACATTTGTGTATTCTGCAGAGCTCAGCCTAAAGTAATTGGTTTGAGCAACACACCTAACTCTATATGCTTTCCAGCATCTGAACGTCTCACTGTTGTCATGGTGATGGCTTAGTGGACAGTGGGGCTGTGAGGGGGGATGTACGTGAGCGGGAATACGATGAGTTAGATCAGGGATGGCAGCAGACCAAAGCTCTCCAGTGTGCTCTCATAGAGCTACCTGTCATTGAACTCCTCCCCTGAGTTTATGTAATGACAGCAGCTAGGCCTTCTGGTAGCACACCTTTAAGGCACTGCTTGAAGTCTTTGAAACAAATGTTGGATTCTGTGGTTAAAACCAGGAAACAGCACATGGATTGCATGAATGAATGAGTGTGTAATGTACATGCCACTGACTGCATATGCCTGGGGCATTTTGGAGCCCAGTTGTTGAGTGATCTGTCGGGAAGGTTGTAGGTTTGAACCCCATAGCCGGCAGTGTAATCATATCACCGTCGAACCTTTGAGCATGGCCCTTAACCCCATCTGCTCTAGGGGTACTGCATGATGGCTAACCCTGTGTTCTAACCATGAAGCTTGCTCTTGCATGTAAATATACATGTGTGTTTGTTTCTCATGGAGAGCAATTAAATGAAATGAAGAAAGAAAATGAAATGGGAGTAAAATGGGATATCCAAAAATACTCTGTTTCCCCACAGGGAATAATAAAATACTATTTTATTACAGTCAGGGTAATTCAGTCAGTTTCAAAGGGCTTTACCATATAGATAGTGGTCTTCACTCCACAGCCTTATGGAGTTGGATATTGTCTGGGTCTTTCCAAATAAATAAATGCTTTTGGTCTCATAGTACTAGTATGGAATAGAATGGTTCTGAAAGAGGTATGATTACATGTGATTTTCCTCCATCCAAGTGTCCTGTGTGACTTCTCATTTTTCTGTCATTACTCAATTATAGCCTGCTAGATCGTCCATGAGAGGAGTGGTGTAAGTGCAGAGGTGTGGGGACAGTCTGATCCCCATCTGGGCTATGGTGTGCTAGTGGCTGCAATAGAGGTACTTTGTGAGAGTGATGTCACGAGGTAATGAAGCAATGGAGTTCTGCTGATTTTGTGGCCTGGGTCTGTAAGCTCCAAGTCGGGTAATAAGATGATGAATAGCTTGATTCACATTAGGTACTGTGTTTGGGCAGCTCTGTGTTCACATGATCTACAGCAAGTATAACTGTTACGTTTAAGTAATTTTTTATATATATATATTTATATATATATATATATATATATATATATATATATATATATATATTTATATATATATATTTATATATATATAAAAAAAAAAAAAATTCCCCACTCGCCCTCCTGTGGGCGGTCTTTTGTCCTTCAAGCTCGGGTCCTCTACCAGAGGCCTGGGAGCTTGAGGGTCCTGCGCAGTATCTTAGCTGTTCCTAGGATTGCGCTCTTCTGGACAGAGATCTCAGATGTCATTCCTGGAATCTGTTGGAATCTATATATATATATATATATATATATATATATATATATATATATATATATATATATATATATATATATATATATATAAAGTTATTGTTCTTGGCAAAACTGCTCTGTTTTTTTTGCACAGTATTGTCTGTATTTCACATATTAGCATATCAGAACAAAACTCACTGCTAACTTTCTCCACTGCTCATTGAAATAGATGTGTCTGTGTTTTGTCCATCAGCCCTTTGAAGTTCTTCACTGTTGATTAGGCATGTAACGATGAATCGTGAATCGGTTCAGAATCGATGTAAATGTATGACAGTTTAAACCGGCTGATGTGGAAAATGAATCGCTACTTTAGGAGTACTTCACGGTACTTTACTTAACAGAAAAACATTTGATTTCACGACGTCAGTTCAACGTCAAATGTCACTGCGTATTCACATCGACGTCACACATTAGTTTTTGGTTTGACCAAATGCGAGATGGTGAGCAAATTTGAAATTGAGGGCACATCCCCCGATCTTAAATCGGCGGTGTGGCAGCATTTTAGCTATCCGGTAATCACAAACGAAAACAGCGAGAAAAGCACAGACAAGACAACAACTGCATGCAAACATTGTAAAAGACCGATAACACACATAAATAACACAAGGAACATGCTTCAGCATGTCCACCCACACCACAGGGAGCTCAATTCACCACCGCCAGACCGAAGATCATTAAAAGGGCAAACCACGCTAAAAAGCTGCACATGCAAGCCTTAGTTAATTTGGTAATGCTTTATATTAAGTGCACCTTCATAATCCATTCATAGAACATTCATAAGCAGCATGCAAGTACACTTTAACATCCTAGCATCCCTTAACAGCTTTAATATACATTAATAACAAACATTACAGGATTATACAATTATAATATTTGTTATTATACAATGTATATTAATGTATATTACAGCTGTTAAGGGATGTTAGGATTTAAAGGTATACATGCATGATGTTTATGAATGATTTCTGAATACTTAATGAACGTTTTATGAATGCAATATAAAAGCATTAAGAAGGTGCCGTTAATGTAAAGCATTACTGTCTATCTGATTTTTTTTTTTAATTTTCATTTGGGATTTTTTAAACGTTATTTTATTCAATTTCAGTTGCACTGTTAAGAAGAGAACACATTTTGCACAGTTTAGAAAGGTAAATAAAGGAATATTTTCAAATAAATTTGTGAATCTGTTAAAAAATCGTATTGTGAACTCAGAATCGTGAGTTGAGTGAATCGTAGAACTGGGCGATATGGACCGAAATATCAATTTTTAGCTGAATTCGATATGTATCTCAATATTGTTTTCCCATAAAGTAATAACAAATAGACAGTTCCAAGTCAGAGCCAAATGTCCTCAATGTCACACGGGCACTTTTATTTACAGACAGCTGTATAGCTACATGAAAAAATGGCTCAAAAAAACGTCGATTTGTCCAACCTTACTGCGTTTTGACAGATGTATCTATGGATCGGTGCTACCATACCAAAAATGTTATTGTCATTTTTATGGGCTGAAACTGAAAGTGGATAATCCGAAAAATAAATACGTAACTTGTTTAAAAAACACAAACTAATGTAATGTAAGCAGGCACTGCGAGTCTGAAATTCCTTATAAGATTAAGTGTTAGGTATTTCGACATACAGCATAGTAAATCAGCGTGATGCTAACAGTAAAGTGTGATCAGTGTATTTTTTAAACATTTAAAATGTATGAACTTTGAAAACACAGAAATAAGTCATAACTCCAACGGCAAGGTAGGATAGAACCATGGGCGGTTCTTCAAGCATGAGAAAAGGGGCTTGATTTCATTTTGCGCAAGCGCAGTACCCAATGGAAGGACGTTTCCATAGGTTAGGATGAAATGTTAGAAAACCAGTATATATTATTTTGCCAACCAGGGGGGTGTTTCACTAAGCAGGATTTCTTGGTTGGATTTATGGTAATAAATGGACTGGGCTAAATGGACTATAAGAAATCCTGCTTCGTGAGATACCCCCCAGCTTCTCTTCGCTAGCTTGCCTCGTGTCTGTGCTTGTCTCCATGTTTGTCGCTGCATGCAGAACTTGTGAGTGGGTGGGTGGGTGAGTGAGTGAGTGGGAGGGCTGGGTTGTGTTCGGAGAGGGGAGGGGCGGGGCAGGGCAGGGTGCACTTTTGTAGGAGACAGAGTGAGGAGAAATAGGCGAAGAGATGGCGCTATGAATATAATTTTAAAGCAACAAACTATATCGATATAAACGATATTGTCTCATATCTTGTATGAAAATATATCGATATATTGTAAAAACCCGATATATCGCTCAGCCCTAGTGAATCATTACATCCCTGCCATTGATACAATTATTTTTGTTTAAGGTAACAACTAGTAGGTGGGTATGTCCTCTTAAAAAACAAAGACATCCAGTACCACAGTATGAGACAGGTTGGCTTGGTTTGTGGGCAAAGATGGAGCTTCTCTCTTCAAGTTCATGGTCAGGACAACGTCTGCATGATACGTGTAAGCTGCTTCATGCCTCTTAGACCAAAGAAGCCGCACTGTTTAAATTTCTGTATGCATTATCTCTAAAACACCTAACGTAAACACAAATAGCCTTCTTATAATTACTAATTAGGGCTGGTTATCATTCCTCTTTGCGGCCTAACATGGCCTACTTTGTACCTCATCATAAAGGCCATGAATATAAGCATCTGTTAAATGAATAAATGAAAAGGTACACAAAGTATAAATCAAAATGGGAGGAGTAGTGCTTTCCCCTGGCAGACTGCCCTTGCTTGCTTATTTGAAGATGGTTCCTACAGTAAACAGCAGTTAGATGCAGGCCTCGGACAGTCAGGAGATTTTGTGTTTTGGTGGGTAGCAGCTGTCACTGCAGCAGGTGTTGGCAATGTCTCCCCCCTGGGTGTTATGCCTCAGTGAGTCCTCACAAGACCACCACCTGTTTGCCTTCTAGAACCTGCTCCCAGGTCTGCATCAGCTTGCTGATTACTGGGCTTTCCAAGGTCTCCTTACCCAGATGTATACCTTTGCAGACTGATGCGAAATCATGATTACCTTTTGGGTGTGCGATTTAGTGGTTACACATGTTATATGACAACACAAATACATCTTTGTCTAACCAGTAGCTTGAAGAGAGGAGCTACCCGTAATCCACATTCTGAGTGGAGAAAGCGGACCATTGTGCAGACGAGTTTTGCTGTTCTTATCCTGAAATCTGTTTAGTTTTTTTTTTTATGGAGGATTGAGTTCTGGGAGATCCATTCCTCTCACCTCAATTGTTTTGGTGTTGTTATTAAGTCACCTTCATATAGTAAGAGTAATGTACAGGTTAAGATTTCCATAGATTAATCAAGGTCTAGTTTGGACATGGTACTCAGTATTGCCGTGAAGCCTTCACAGGAGAGTTGACTGTTGAGGGCTTACTCATCAGAATCCAGCAATAGTTAAGGTAGGGTGACCAGATAATCTATGTCAGAGAAGACTGTTTGAGCTAGGACAGGATCTGTAAACTGTCATTTCAATTAAAAGGACCTACATTTCTCTTAAGCACCGAGTTCTTGCTGTGTGCTGATTGGTCAGTCTCCTATAATCATGCATGTGTCACTGTAATGATGTTAATGGCTGGATCAGTTCCGTGCAGTTTGTTGACACTTCCCCCAACTTCCCTTACTGGTCTGGGTTAATAGAAATACTTTTGTAGTGTAACTGCAGCCACCCTCCCAGTTGTCCTATTTCAAGTCTTTTCTATCTCTGTGAGAGATTTGTGCATATTGCTGTTGAGAGTTACATGGGAAACGATGGTTTGGATTTCATGTTTTTGTTTTACAACTGCTTAGTTTAACTCCTCCAACCCCACAGTCAGAAATAAAGCTAAAATCTAAATGCTTACCTTGAACAGATTTACTGGCTTCTCTACTGTCCTTGACTGACTGTCACAAAAGTAAGTTACCATTAACAAGCATCAACCCTACCTGAGCTCATAGTACTACTATTTATGTTCATCCAATAGTAGCAATGTCACTGACCTCCTGCAATAGCCTGCACTTCATGACTAACCAGTAAATCCAAATATTTTTTATGTTAATTATTATTGGACCTTATTTTCAGTTATTAGCAGCATTCAATCAAGTCAGTGTCAGGCTTCCCCGTGGTATGTACATTATGTTGATTGAATCTTTCCACATCGTTTCTATTCAACTAAACCCTTGATGGCCTGCAGTATATCCATTTTGTGAACTGCTGAATTTAAACTGGTTGTCACCAAATCACAAAATGTTACCTAGTGATATGTTCTTTTTCAGCAACAGGGCCCAGTCTGGCTGTGATAGCCAGGATATGACATGCATTACATCCTTATTGCCCTTTCCCTTCCCCTCTCCCTCCCCCTCAACAGGATAAAGTGCTACTATGGAAACAGTTCCTCCTGTAGAAAATAGCCATGCTGTTTGACAGCCTTTGTGTATTTCTTATTTTCCAAATTAGGGGTAATTTCACTGGAGATCTAGCAGAGTTAATAGCTGGCATTTTTAACAGTGTCAGTCAGGCATCTGTAGCAGCTGTAAAACTACACATTGAAAGGTATTTATAGTCCATGGGTATATAGAGTGTGTTAGGCCAGAAGTATCAAGCAGGCATATACGTACACAGGCATATACATACGCAGTCAGAAAATTTACCTTACAAATAGAGTGTATGTTTGTTTGTTTGCATATATCGTATTTGGGGACCAAAATTTCCCCAAAGTCTGGTAAAACCTGAAACTTGCTTACTTTCGGGGAGACATCTTCAGGTCCCCATTTGGATAACCTCAATTTCATAAAAATCTGTGAATGCGATCAAAAAAGTATTGTATTTTGGTTGGTTACTTATGGTTAAGGTTAGGACTGGGTAGTGGTTAAGGATGTCGTGATTGGGATTAGGGTTTTTCCCTTAGAAATGAATGGACGGTCCCCATTTAGATAGGAAGACCAACTTGTGTGTGTATGTGTGTGTTTGTTTTTTCCTACTAACATTTACATTCTTGAATGTTTGAATTCCTCATGCCCTTACTCTTCATCCTTATGTTGTTACAATGGGCTTCACCTTAACTGCCCTATTTATTGCACTCCTGCTGTGTGGCGTGTGTGTGGGTTGCTAAGTAACGTGTCCCTGTTTTTGCAAGGTCTCCAATTGGAGGTTTATAAGTAAGGGGGGGGGGGGGGTGGGGGCTGCACCTGCATGGAGCGGGTGACAAGTCTCCTAAACCAAGAGGATCATTCATTTCCCTGCATCCTAAGAAAAAGAAAATTACTTGCCACTTTCTGCAAAGTAATTTAAGAGTAAAGGAAACATTGATACTGGGATATGGCTGAGAAGGAGAGGGTCTGGTTCCACTCTGATCAGACTGGCCTGATGAAGGTGGCAGAGTTAAGAGGCAGAGCCAGGCCCAGAGACATGGGGGACGACTGCATTAGCTGCTATGAAAAGCCTTTGTGTGGTTAATAACAGTCCTGGCTCACTGCCAGGGGCTCAGAGTGGGGGATTAGCCTGAACAATCAGGTCTGCAGGATCAAAACAAGGAGGCAGGAATGGCGAGGTCATATAGCTTCCAGGGGAGGGGAGGGAGGGCTGGATCACAGCCAGGCTTGGGTTGGGCTTTTAGGGGAGATCCTGCAGGCAACAATGAAGCCCCAGGATGGTGGCCTCAATAGTATAATCCTGCCTGGTTTCTAGCTCTGGGTGAATTACCACTGGCCACACACACACACTTGAGTGTTCACTCACACACATTCAGTCCAGTATTCAGTATAAAGGCATTTGGTTTGTAGTGGAGGATAGTAAAAGTTTTCAGAAGAGTGACTAATTTGCTTGGTGTTTCATTTCTCTGTCCTCTTGCTGAAAATGTTAATTTCTTATTTCATGATGGTTCTTATTTTGGAAGTCCAGTATTACATTGCCATTTTTTATAGTGCTTGACTTGCAGGACTTAGCTCTGTCATCCATGTAGATTGTAATAATACCCGTCATAATATGAGCCCTATTCACTGCTTTATGTGGCTGGAAAGTTCACTCACCAGCTGGTTCCTGTGCTTGGCTAAATTGTTCAGTTCTTGTTGTGCTTTGGTTCGTTTCCTTGATTGAAAGACTCATATTCTGAGATTAAATTCTCGCCACTTGTTTAAACCTCTGTCATAGTTTCTTTTGAAAGCACTGGACTGGTGCTTGTAGCTTCTTTCCTGTTTGATTAGCCGTGACCTTGCATGTGGTAACACAGCGACTGATGGCATCTGGAATGGGAGGAGCTAATTAGGCAGTGACATAAGCTGACCCTCTCAGCAGCATACCCCCACCCTGCAGGCATTATGAGGCTTCCGCTGTCCATTACATCCTTCTCTCCTCTGAGCAGACCTTCGCTGTTTTCATTCCTGTCTATCAGTAGCCCCAGACAGCAACAGTGGTAGGTGTTCCACTTATGGGCTCATAGTTTCGGCTTTACTGACCAGCCTATTGCAACAGTACCACACACATTCAAGCCCACACACGCACACTGACCAGCTAATGAGCTTTAGGGATGACTGAGTGTCCTTTCCAGATACTCCACTACAAACTCTCAGGTTCTTTTCCACATCATATACAATTCAAACGTGCTTGCTAGAAGACATATGAGAGAGACTGCTTAGCGTTTAACAGCAGCAAAATATTTTTCTGCCAATGTGAGATGTCTACATATCACACTATATAAGATGACATCTGAGCCTTTCAGCTGGTGATTTTCTGAGGTATTTTCCAAATTTTACCTTTATTGTCACCCGAATTATCTTTAGGGCTGGAATGATTATTCGACGTAATCGACGATGTGGATTATAAAAATGCGTCGGCGTGGAATTTTAGCGTCGACGCTTTGTGTAAAACTACGTAAATGTTTTGTGACTGCAATGCCCTGTGACAAGACAATCGTATTCTAAGGGAAAGTACTTTATCCCCCCTGGAGGACGTTAACGCTGTCCTTTTAAGAATCGCGCAGTAAAACAGTCTGCTAATAATTGAACTTTACTGTCCACCTGATGATCTCCTCGCCACTCGAGAGCTACAAAATGTTATTTATTGGACCTGCAGCATGGTTTTCATTTACAATACAAAGTTATTCAGCTAATACGCTTGTTAATTGTTTCACTCCTGGCACCATTAAAACTATTAATTATAGACTGAATTCCGATATAGTTTTGTCTAATATCGCTGATGCCAGCAGTGCCGCATTATTTTGTAAGGCATGCACTGGCCAATCATGTAGCACTTCTCTCATAAATATTAATGAGACATCTCCTACCACCCTGCTAAAAGGAAATTCTGCAAAATGAAGTTGTCTCCATATCAGTGGCACTGGGAGTATTCTGTTAGCACCAGTGTTTCAAAATGGAATTAAACGTTCATTTTTGTTCAACTGGTAATATTAATTTTGGAGGGGATGATTCTCCTAACTTGGTCCATTAAGTGTGCTGTGACAGATTTTTGGAGAGGACTGAATGCTTTGCCTTGGGTTGAAGGCCTTGCACTGGCTCCTGAAAGGACCTGGCTCATCTCCAAGCTATAAATGGAGAGCAGAAGCCAGAAATCCCTAGTGGTGATGTTTTTTGCCATTTAATTTCCCCTTCTCTCCCTCCTGCATCTCATCTCAGATTGTGTGATGGTTCAGTGATTCTTTGTTTTTCTACTTCCGTTTGTTTATCGTCTTCTCACTCGGTTGTCTTCTGTGATTTTAACTAGTACTATATGTGTGCATAGTCCAAGTTAATATAGATGTGTAGTCCCAGTGTATGACAAGGCTTCAGATGAAACGGAAGTATCCTACAGCTGAATGCTTTCTAACTGTAATGGATAACCAGGTCTTTCTGTTGGCTGATCCTGTTCATGTGTGGAAATTATTTGAAAACATAAACAGTATTAAAACATTAAAATTAAGACGTTCTAAATTTATTTTTCCCCATTTCCTTCTGGAAATCCAACCAATGTACATGAGTTTGTTTCCCTTAAAGAATTTTATATTTGGTCAGCCCTCTAGAGGAAAGTAGATTACAGCACCTGACACTGTTTGCTTACTGCTCTGTGACTACTTCCAGAATTCTTCTGAAAGAAAGCGAGCAAAGCTTCTCTACTGGCTGCCTTATGTGTTGCAAGTAGTAAACAAGTAAAGAGTTGTGAGGCCTACACAGCATTGTCCTTCCTTTTTGCACATGCATATTTCATAGTGTCTGAGATGGCTAACAAGTATGCGTAGTGTTTGTCGAAGTATTAGCTTCAGACAGACCTTAGCTGAGTACTCTTTTTTTGAGAGATGGTTAGCTGGCACTGCTCTTGCTTTGTGTGTATGGAACAGTTGTTAAATACTTCTGTTCCAGTAATTTGTCTGTAGTGATAATTCAAAAAATCTTTATATAATGACTAAAACAGTTTTTATATAATTTGATCTGTCACACAGCTTTCTTCTCTGAATGAATAAAAAAAATGGTTTTACCTATGTTTTACTTAATTGTCTGCATCCTCTGCTCTGAAGTATAGATTTTCTTCTTGAACAAATGTGACCATTTTGTTCAGAGTAAAGGAACTGCCGTCTTTCTATACTCATGTTGTCCCAATACACTAGCCTGAAAAAGAAGGCATGCAGATGCATATTGTAAATTGTGTTGTTAAGGAGGCTGGATTTAGGGGAAGCCTGAGAAGAGTCACCAGAGCTGAACCAAACATTACTGTGATCTGTATCACTTTTGTTATTTGTCTCTTTGGCAAAGGGTTTAGCATTCTCACTTGTGCACTGTTGTGATATCACAAACCTATAACCCAATCTCTACCTGTCTCACAATCAACTGACCAACTGAGCAGTTTATACCTGTTGAAGGCAGGGGATACTGAGGGTGAGGTAGAAGGTCAACTGGGAGAACAACTAGGAATAATGCTCTGGGTAGTGCTTAATCCAGAGTTGTTGCCTTATTACACTTTGTCCTTAAGCAATGTGACCTGTTACCGTTCATTGATATGTGTGAAGAGTTGTATTCAGTATATCTAGTCCCAGATGCTGATGTTCAGGCAGCCTTTTATTCCATGCTAAAAGGATCTGTGAAAATTTGATGGATGGCTGAACAGCAGTAAATGCAGTCATGGAATCCCTTATTGGCCCATATAAGGTCAGTTGGGATATTGATCATGCGTGTCCCAAGCACAGGGGTCCAGGGAAGGCCAACCTGCTGCCTAGCTTCAAAGAGCTTACCTGTATCTTCCCATCAGAGACTGGGACTGATGAGACTTATTATATACTTATAAGACACAGTCTGTTTTGTATCCTATACTATCATCCATCTGGTCCTGGATTTCCTAGCCTCCATTTTTAGCTGCATTTGGGATATTGCAATAGCCAAGGAGGCAAGGCAGAGGGATGTATCTGCATTTACCATGCAATTAGGACTTTTCCAAGTTAAGGTGAAGACGTTTAGATTGAAGAATATCTTGTGTACTTTCCAGCCACTGATGGGATTAGTGTTCTCTGGACCCCAAGACTGCTGCTACCTGATGTACATCAATTGTATACTCACCTTCCAAAGAATAGCATGCACAGAGCCATTGAAGTATTTAACAAGCTTCAAGGTGAAAATCTTTCCCTGAACTTGAAGAAATGCATCTTCATCAAGTTCCTGGGTCACAATATGTCATCACCACAGATCTTGGTAAGACATGCACTATCCAGGACTGCAGCACCCCATGGAACCTTAAAGAATTCCGAAGGTTCTTAGGTTTGAATGAATCATACCTGAATCTTTAATTTTGCTAACCAGGCTGACCTAAAATATGTTTTATTTTTTTCATCAGTGTTTCTCACTAACTGCAGATTTATCTCGCGTTTATATTTTATGTTGGATGGTAAGTCTGGCATATTTTGTTTGTACTGTGTATATATGCTTACATTCACCCAAAAATGTTTCAATGTCATATGATCAAGGGAGGCAAAAAGACTCCCCCAAACAAAAGACCTTTAAATTCATGCCATTATTTTTAACCATCTGTGCTAGACCTGTGCTATAGTTGTCTATGTATTTTAAGAGGAGGAGAATACAGAAAGTGACATTGAAAGGGCAAAATAAAAGGACAGAAGAGGCAGACTGGGTGCTTGTAAAGCAGACAAAAGGAGAGTTTGCTCAGGCAATATGATCACTGAGTAGCCAGTCTGCAGCCTCCCACAAGGCTATCGTCTTTCCCTCTTCCCTTTGCCAGCATGGCCCTTGTCCTCTGTGTGTCCTGCCATTCCCGAATCTCATGTAGCATCTTCCGTTTTCAATGTGACTCCTTCAAATTTTAGAACCCCAGAGATCACTTTTCTGGTGCTTTTAGCATCATATTGTATTGCTCTTGAGTTTGCCTTACTGATGGTAGTCTGTCAACATATCTGTCCAGTTCCTGTAAGCACCTCCTAGCTTCGGCGAATTGTAGTGGTATGTTTGACAGCAATGCATATAATTTGTCTCGTTGTCTCTGTTTCTGTTTGTTGTTTACTTTTTGATTCATTGTGCATTTATTAAACCTGTATGTGGTCTTTGAATTAATCATAATTTTAGTGCCCATATTCTCATTTCATTAATTTTTGTCAGGAGCCCCCTAGTCACTTTGCCTTACTTTTCAACTTGCATAGAAAGTCCAAGGGGCTAATTTTTCATGGAAGTACTTGCCATTAGCTGTGGACCAGCAACAGGAAATTCTGGGCCATGTTGTAGATTCTAGAGAGGTTGTGCCTATAGAAGAGAGAGTAAGCATGCTGTACATGTATATATTCGTTTTGGCGGATATGCTCTGAAAATGTACTACAAACACCAGAAGGAGTATAATACACATCCAGGTTTCTAATATAGGAGCCGTCTCAAAATCCTTGTATTTTAAATGTACTTCTGAACATCAGGCAGATGTTTAATTTGAGCTACATTACTGTGATAAGATGTTATGTCCTTGCAGTCAGCATAAAGGTAGTTTCAGGACCTGTAGCCCTTTGTAGCAATATTTTGAACAGAAAATATTATCTAAGCAGGTTTGTCAGTTTGGGCACCATAAAAAAGAAGATGGCCTGTGTGTTTCCACCTTGTATTAATAATGAATGATGAATAATGAACTCTGTGATCTGCAAAAAAAAACCCATCATTTTACAAGGAAGGCTTACTTGTAATGTCTGTTTTTGTTTTAAGGGTAAAGGATGTAACTACTTTTTAGGTAGCCATACTATAATTGAATTGGGTGAATTTTACATGCAGAAATATAATCTTCAGCAAACACAGACATTTTATTTTAGTTTTAACTGTTTTGTAATTTGGGAATTGTATGGTGCATAATGTGTATGTAATACCTGCCTTAATGACATGTGATATGACTCCTGCATGTGTGCCTATAGAAGAGAGTTTGCTCAGGCAATATGATCACTGAGTATCCAGTCTGCAGCCTCCCACATGAACATAAAACTGATGCACAAGTCCAGTTATACATACGAATATCCTGGCTCAAACACTTTTTACGTAAATGTGCACTGTAATTTAAAATGCCACAACCACAAGCTAGTGCAAAAAAGGGCACAAAAACACTGATGACTGACAAGACCAATGACTAAACTCTAAAAACAAAGAAATCTACAAAAGTGGTTCTCCCCCCCTACCCTGCAATATATAAAGAAGAATATAAAGATACAAAACAGACTTAAAATCAAAAGACAACACATTTGTACCAAATGCCATGACCATAAACAACTCTCTAAATCCAATCTGAAAATCAAAACCAAAAATCATAACAACAGGGTTCTCCAAACACACACTCATTTTCCCATAGTGCTAGTCTTTTATTTGGAGAAGTGACCGGTCTTCATTGACACAGGCCAGAATTCTTTTAGATGGAGGAATCGGTGGTTCCTTGAAAGACCATAGACTCCTAAAATGTAAAACCACTGTGTTGGTTTGACCATGATCTAGACCCTTCTGACTAGGTGTTGTCACGATCTAAGCCGGACGGAACGGCGAACAAGAAACAGGCTGGAAGCCGCAAATCAGGGCAAATGAGGGGTTTAATTGAAACGAAGGCACGGACATTCACTAACATCACCACGAAACAACCATCAATGACAGACATGGAAACAGGGGAGACCAGGACTTAAATACAATAAAGCAGGGCAACATAACCGGACAGGGCTGGAAACAATCAGGGAAGCACACGTGGGTAATCAGGGGGCGTGGCACACATGAGGAGCGGACGGGTCAGGCGTCACAGATGTCATAATGACTATATTTTGTTTAATTATCTGAAACTTACCTGCTTTTGTAATAGGGCTGGGTATTGCCACTGATTTCCCGTATTGTTTCAGTTCCGATTAGCAAGGTCCCGATTTCTATTTGATTTCTGATTCAATTCAATCCGATTCAGTATCAATTAGTTAGGGATATTTCAGTTACAGAACTGATTTTGCTTGGTTTGGAAAGAAATTCTCAGAGAACCAATGCTGTAAATGTATATGGAGCCCTCTAACCTGGTGCATCATTAAAAATGTTAATATTATGCATTAAGAATTGACCCCAAAACTGCCACATTAACGAACTGCCTATTTAACATTACCAGAAAGTTTTGGATCGGATGTTTTTGCAGATTTTGCATCTGGAAGATGTCTCGTTAAATGGTTTAGGAGACTTGTGGTATTTCCGCAGTATTTCACCTTCGTTATGCATATTTTACTTATGACTTTGCTTTTATCCAACCCTTCCCTGTCCCCTTATTTCTGAAATTCGAAATACATCCAGACATCTGCCTTTAGGCTTGACTGTACCTTCAAAGGAACAGCTCCCACCATGTTTTATCTGCCTTTGTCTGCCAGATCTGTGTGATGCTGGCTACGTGAGACTAACAGGGGTAAAGCTTCACACATCCAAGGGAAGGCCATAGTCATATCCGCATATATTAAAAAATTGATATTAGGTTTTTATGAATGGATATCGGATTATGCAAATGAAGAATGATTTGAATCAGAACATTTGAATTTTTAAAGCCAACCTTTGTTAATAGGCCTGTGCAATGTCTACAAGAAATATGCATGCAACACCCTCTTCTCCAAACTTGCACACACACAGCAGCAAGCAGGTTACATAAAATAAAAACATTGTGCAGATAATCCACCAAACAGCCGGCATTCAAACTTGCAGACCGGAGACGTGGGGGTGCTTGTGATGCTAGTTAGCTGTAGGACGTTATTTAATTCTTTTAGTCTCTGTGGCAAACAGTCAGTTGGCGGGCCAGATTTAATAATTTAAAAACATGTTGCAGACAGTCTAAGACCATTTAACATATTTTTACAATGTGTTTCAGTTCAGAAAATATTACAGTGAAAGAGGAGTGGCAGTGGTAAGCCCTGGCTGTGTACCACTAATACTTAAACGTGCCATACTTTATGAACTACTGGTCTAAAGTAAATAAATAGATTTCAATTTAAATTGTAAGTCTACAATGAGTTAAAAACGTAACAGCCATGTTTTTAAGAAAAAAAGAACCGCATCAGAATTGTAGGCTCCAAGACTGAAAGCCATGTCAAAAATCTTTGTCTTGCTTTATGTGGTTCTGTAATGCTTGCCACACAATATGACAATCCTCCTTTGGTGTGGTCCGTCTTGGGCTACCGGAACCTTCACGCCATGTGTGGGTGCCCTCATGTGCCATTTGGTTTGAACATCGGGTGACTATGACATCTGCATGCCCCACATGCCTGGTAATTGCACGATACAACCACCCGGCCTCATACAAATCCACAATGTGACCCCTATCAAATTCTGCCAAGTGCTGGTAAGGCTGTCTGCTGTGTCTACGTGGCATCCTCTGTGTCTGGTGACTATACGTGCCAGCTCTTGGCAAATTGACATTACATACCCATCGCTGGTCTGCACATGTACCAAATTGCATCCAAATCGGACCATTACTTCTGGGTGCTCAACTTTTTTTGTCACTGAGTTTGAGCTAGTAAATGTGAATGAAAAAAAATGTATCGCAAAAAAATCTTTATGTATGTATCTAGTAGCCTTATTAATGTACCGTTCCACCTCATTTGTACATAAAGTTTTAAGCGGTTTAGAGGCATTTGCAGCTCATTTTAAATCTTTCAAGAGAGTATACGCAACTGGAGAATGTTTAAAATGCCACAATTTTTCTCCCACTGGCAACAGCGTGTGTTCTTCCACCCAGTTGCGCATGCTTTGTTTATTTGGATTTTGTTTTAGAACCATTGCAAATCGCTGTGCTACTAGTTGCCGGTAAAAGAGTAAAATACTCCCAGATCTGACCTTCGTATTACACCCACTGAGTGGCAAAATAACTGAGTGGCAGCGTAAGTGTTCAGCTTGAATCTGAAGTAGAAAAGAGTTGTTGTGCAACTGATTGTACAAATTGATTTAACAAAAATAGGAGCTATCTTTTCAGACTGCCGAAAACTAAATAAGTAAGTATCGGACTTGGATTGGTCACATATGTCTAATAGGTCTGGATCGGTGTCGATTCCGATCCGAATATCAGATCGGTGTATCTCTAGTTTATATCCTTCAGTTGTTGAGCCACTGAAAGCAGTACAATGTTTTCATGAGTGTCACAATTGGTGTGTGTTCATTGTTATATGCCGCTATACTTAACTCAAATTCTAAATATAGTTGGCTTATGGCAGTCCGTTTGTAAGCGTGAGTTGTCCATAAGTCATTTTCGGGCATTCTTAACCCAGGGACTGCCTGTATATAATGCTGCTCTTGAAGTCGCTTTGTCCTTAGAGATCCTCTGTCAGCTTGCACATTTTACATTGCAGCTTAGCAGTAAGGAATGTACTTCAGTAGACCTTAAGTGATCTAAGGCCAGTTCCCATGGTGTTGTAATCCTGGCATCACATGTCAGTGCCGAAAAGAAGGCAGCATCAACACTTTCATGAAATATTCAGCTACATGATTCTCTGTTAATCCTGGTGCTGTTTCACTATTGACTGTGGAATACTTACACACAATCAGTGGAGATATTCAGGTGTTAATTATCCTTCAGCACAGAATTGGGTTGCCTTTGCATTGGATGAACATGTTAGTGTTTTGCTTTCAACTCAGGATTTGTTGATGAAGGAAAAAAATTAGGTGTGGTTGGAATAGAGTACCACTGCCCTGTGACCCTGAGAGGCCGGGAAGGTGCCTATTATGGCATCCTGCTCCTCCAGCTTTCTGGTGCTCCCAGGGGGAAGACTTTTCCCCCCCTACATTGATATATTATTCATCTGAAAGAGTGCTGGTGCTAGCTTCATCCCATACAAATTCCCATTTGGTCATTTGAAGCTCAATCCAGTCACCATATTGATCTTGTAGTACATGCCATGGAAAATTATTTGTCGCGGTTGCATTTATACCTCTAGTAAACGGGAAGGTTTTTGTATTTAACAGAGAGCATGGGATTTCTTACAGTATGCTGTCTAAAAATGATAGAATAATAGCACTGTTCGCCTGACATTCTATTAAGATATTTCTTTATGCAATTCTTGGCCACTATTGGTAGCTGTTTGCTGTCACTCAGACCAGTGACTTTAACTAGATACCCAGGAGACAATGATATACAGTTCATCTTGAAATCAGTTCAAGAAATTTTCATTTCAGTTAATAATGCCTATTTAAAAGGTGGACATGCCATCTCCACTGTGATTATCTGAAACGTTCTATATGTAATGGAACTTCCCCTAATATAGTGTATGGTGTTGAAGTAGTCAAGTGTAATGCCTTGGGTTATGTACAGTTACATATGTTCACCATGTTCAGAGTGGTCACAGTAGCTAAATCAGGTTCATTAATACTTTATGCTATGTATTCATTCCTCTGTTCCTCACCTCCTCTATGAAATCCTTATGCTACTGCCTGTTATTGATGGTACTATTGCAGCAGTAAGCTAGTGACTAGAATAAACCTGGGGATAATTCAAATACATGCTGCTTCCAGGAAGAGGAAGAGAAAAGGACGCCATGGGATTTACTGGTTTAGACGATTAAGCCAAGCCTCTTGAGGAAGGCGAGATGCTGGCTAGAGTGGAGTTCTGCTGGTAATTCCAGGGACTAATAAGTAGGTAGTTTTAACCTCTTGATAGGCTTATGATCTAGACAAAGAGGGGAAGGAGATGGGAGGAGTGGAAGGTTCTTAACAGCATTATCAGGATATGTATGCATCCTGGACTCATTTGGGATATTTTGGCAAGCTTGTAGATGTGCATTGTGATTGGTCTGTGATTGGACTGTGCTGCCTCTGTAAGCATATGTAGCTACATTGGGATTTGTGTAGGTATGGGATCTGGTGTGTCGCCCTGAGAGGAGGTGCTGTATCTAAATCTGCATGTGGGTGTTTTCTGAGCCATTGTGATGCGCTTGTGTAGGCTTACCAGTCATACAGAACTAACTTGGTAGATGAAGAGTGGAAGGCTCCTGAAAAACAATGTTTAGCGCACCGACCATAAGGGAAGATAAGGATCACAACCAGTCAATGCCAGCAGCCTGGCCTGCAGCCCAGTTCTTGGGCACAAATCCCAGCTTCCCCAAGAGCCTGTCACAGCCAGAGGACAAATAAACATCTAATTATTATTTGCCTCTTATCATGTGAAACACCCCATCTCTGCAGGAGTAACTCTGGGTCACTAAGGCAGATTTAAGGTTTTGATTTTTATCTGGTCCCTGCTTTACACCACAGAAAACAGAGAAACCCAGTTGTGTGTTCAGAAGAGTAATTTTAGTAATGTGTATATTTGTGTTGTCCCCTGGAGGAGAGAGGAGAAAATGTAAATACACTCAAACCTCAGATTGCGAGTAACTTGGTTTGCAAGTGTTTTACAAGACGAGCAAAAGTTTTAAATAAATTTTAACTTGATAAACGAACGAGGTCTTGCAATCCAAGTATTACGTCTACTCTTTGTCTGCCTAGTATCACGTAATCACAACTGAGCCAAAGGTTCTTTTCTCTCTCTCGCTGCCGGATTGTGGGTAATCGTTTCTGCAGCTTGATCTCAGTCGGCGTACCTCACTTGTATAGTCAAAATTTTGTAGAAAAGCACCACCCGAATAAGGGTGTAGCAGTACGAGCAATTAATCTGTTTAACGACAATGCAATGTCCACATTTCCGCAAAATTGAAAAAGGAGGCAAAAGCGGCTGTCATCTTCGATAGTACCCTCTCCTTTCAGTCCCATATTAATATCACCGGGTCTGCATATTTCCATCTCCATAATATCAACCGTCTTCACCTCTCCCTCACCCCCCAGGCTGCTGTTATTCTTGTTCATAGTCTTGTTTCCATTATTTCTAATGGGAAAATTCGCTTTGATATATGAGTGCTTTGGATTACGAGCACATTTCCGGAACGAATTGTGCTTGCAATCCGAGGTTTTACTGTAATGTCGTTTTTATCGTCACTCCATCATCACTGCTTGTTAAGGTAGTCTCTGTCTAAAGAATAGCCTTTTGCTAAGTGAGATATTGGAACAAATGTGGCTTGCATCCTAAGAATATCCTCAGTGCTGTCGTTTGAATCACAGCAGCCTTTCATCCTCAAACTATCCTGACCATGTGTTGTCTTATGAGTTTCATGGGGTTTAACTGGTCTTAACTGGCTATTCTCTTTAAGGCAGTATCAAACGGAAAGTGCTCCCTTTCTAGATTTTTTTTTGTGTCAGTGGTCCACTGGTAATAGGGATTTTGACCGATACCGATTTTTGTATAATATTTTGGATACTGCTAACTGATGGTGAAACTTTTCTAGCTAACGAAACCCCTCGTCTTCCTCTATGGGAGATGACTAATTGTCCAAAACAGTCATCATTTTATCATGATATCATCATGATATCTTGATTATTAATTATGTCAGTCAATACTGATGTTAACCATTACATTGTACATCTGTTTTTTTTATTGATATTGAGGCTGCTTGACTGCTTTTGATAATGTCTGTTTTACCTATTTTCATGTCTATTTTCGTTTGCTAATTGATTACGTTTGCCAGTGAATTTATTATTGAAATGGTATTTCAGCCATAGTTTTGGAAATTCGTTGTAAATCCTGCTTGTTCTCGCCATGATTTCCCACACACACACATACACACACACACAAGTTGGTCTTCCTATCTAAATGGGGACCATCCATTAATTTCTATGGGAAAAACCTTAATCCCAATCACAACACCCTTAACCGCTACCCAGCCCTAACCTTAACCATAAGTAACCAACCAAAATACAAAACATTTTTACTTTTTTATGAAATTGAGGTTATCCAAATGGGGACCTGAAGAAGTCTCCCCGAAAGAAGTAAGGAAGTTTCAGGTTTTACTGCACTTTGGGGACATTTTGGTCCCCAAATATGATGTATGCAAACACACACTCATTCTATTTGTAAGGTAAATTTTCTTACTGTGCATGTATATGCCTGCTGGACACTTCACCAGTAAGGAGCACATAGTAAAAATCATGGTTGGATCCATTGTTTGTTCTGGGCTTTGAAATGAGATATTCACTTTTTCTATGTAGATGTTGCTAATGCTGTTGTGCGGCTAGCTTTTATGTGATCATGATGCCCTACACATAAAGAATAATGACATCCACTGAGGGCCAGAAGCACCGTCTGTCAGTGGGCCTTCATAAGCTTAGTCAACCTTCTATCCAGCACTCCAGTCTTTTAGCTATACATGATGGCGTGATCCCATTATCACCATCAATAGCATTTAGTTATTTTGTGGTTATTGTTTGTTTAGAGGCTGAGCTAATGCTAGCAGCTCATCCCAGTGTGATATGTATTCTAAATGTAAAAATCTTCCCAACGTTAAAAAATGGAGCTAGACAGAGTTCTGAATAATAAAATGAGTTACTTTTCAGTTCATAAATTCAGTGGAGAGCACGGTGCATCATAGTGGTTCAAAGCTGAGGTAGCATGTATGTTGTACATTCTCTTTACAAATGTGCACATAAGTTAATGCTGCAATGGTGTCTTGCCAGTTCCTGCTGGCACAGTAGAATGAAAAACCCCAAATGCTTAAGCGGTAACTAAGCCTCTAATGGGGAAGCTAACTTCTTCCACCTGCCACAGAGATTGCCGTGCATTTAGAATAAAATCAAAAGCATTGCTGCTTTGGTCCTTGGGTCTGCTGGACAGTGATTTTCAAAAGAAAAGGGGTTGATGAGAATATATGTACAGAATCAACAAATTGTCTATCTTAAACATTTGTTAAAGCAGAATTATTGGTTTATGTGTTGAGTGGGCTGCACGATATTGCATTACAATTATATCATGCATGCGCAGTAATCACCAGGGCATTAGATGACAGCTGTAAAAATTTGTCCGGATACTGGCTTGTTCATTTACTTATGCCCACAATTTGATAGGCAGATTATCAGTACACCTAAAATATTAGTGAGAAGCATATTGTGACACACCAAAGTTAGTAATTTGTATAAATTCCTTATGTTTAATGAATGTGTTGGACTTTAAACCACTAACTGAATTTAATAAATATAAGGATATGCCGAATTCATCTGAAAGGGCACCGGGAGATGTGGATAGACCTGAAAGGCCATCTGAAAGGCTACCTGGATGTGCATGGAAAGATTTGAGCAGAAAAGAGGCAAAGATTTTTTCCAAGCAGAAGCTTTGACTATGGACAGAACCCATTTTCATCATAACTAGATCACCTTGCATATGTGTTGTGGGTGTTTGGCTATTTCCAGGACCCTACACCAGGGGCCCCTATCATAGTACTGGGTTTCTATGTCATAGAGGACAGTGGCTGTCTGTCTGTCACCATACATACTTTACCGAGGTGTATCTCTGTTACCTTGAACAAATGAATGATTCTACCTGAATACCATGTGGCACTTGCAACCCATTCATTGCTATGCTTGTAGAAGTGATGTTGTGATCATTAGGCATAGCTCTGGCTTATAAGCGTCCAGGGCTGTGGACCTAATGCATTTTCATTGCCTGGTTTATCTTTACCCCCCTCAGCACAAAGGGTCTAATGAAATGAGTTTGTGCAGGTCACTGGCCATAACGCCAGTCTGGGCCTGGTTGCCTGGTTACCAGAGCAGAGCAGCACACAGGCTGCATGGATTGCTATATGAAATGTAAATAGGTTTATTGCACGCTCCCTCTCTCTTGTTCCTCTGAGCACAGTAAATGTGTAAAGCAGCACACCTGTAGCTCTGTAGTCTTTGTCACATGCTTGTATGGAGATCCATTATGTAGTGGACGATTGCTCTTGAGAGGTCTTAGTAAGGTTCTTTTGAATATGAAGTCATCCTCGCTCCTTGAATGAGGATCTTTACAGTTCTGCATACTCCAAATGACAGTGTGAATGAATTTTGGGGCAGGGCTTGAGGAGAGGTGGGGAGAAGAGTACAAGAACAAAATGTATATCTCCTCAGACTAAGTGTCAACAAAGCATTTCACTGAAAAGCCTTGAGTACCATACATGTCTGCCCCATTATAGTGCTTTTTGTGAGCTTGAAACTTTTGCCCTCCCTTACGGCACATTGGCAGACATTTGTTAGAACGTCTCCATAGCCTTTGGGACAGGCGGCCCCGCCCTCACCTGCACACGGAGCCGTTGGAGTCTGGATTGTAGGTGCTTTCCCACTACTACTTGCTTTCACAACTACTGATTATCCAGTCACATTATGCACTGCTGTTCAATGTGGAAAAACTGATCTCATCATTGCTGTAAATGTATTCTCACCAGATAGTGTAAGTGGATTTTTCCTTTTTATCATTTACTGTTCAAATACAATATAAGCTCTTTTGAAATATGGTCTGTAGTCACACACTGCTGTATTTTAGCCATGAAGACTAACTTTTTAAAATCATATCACATGCCATTTTGTATTGTTTAGCTCTTCAGTGTCACCCCTGACATAGGATAAACTGCTCTGAGCATACCTGAGTATGGGGCTGATGCTGGTTTGCTGGTCACACTGTACATAGGAGAATCACAGTTCTGGTCTTTGCCTTTGGACTCATGTACAACAAAAAGAGGCTTTGGCAGACACACATGTATGGACTATTTGATAGTAGTGTAAGAAGAGGATTGAAAGTTTTTTCACTTCTGAAACATAATGCTAATGTCCGTCACCTAACCTACAGAAACCATCACAGGCAAAAGTTTTAGAATTGTTCTACTTTACCAGTGCCTTGGTTTGGTTTCCCACGTTCTAGAAATGCTGCTTTCTCTCTGTATTTCTGCCTCAGAGGTAAAAATAGCATAGAATAAGAGATCAGTACAGCTTTACGTGAATTGAGGGGGGAACACTGGGATATGTGCATTAGACTTCCACATTCCACACTCATTCATGGATCTGTCACAGCACACCGGCAATATCTGTATTTGCTTATATTGTCTTAATGCTCAACATAAAACTAAGGACAGCCCTCTGTCCTGAAATGGAAAAAAATTAAAACCAGTATGGTGGGGCCAGCAATGAAAAACTGCTTCCTTTTTCCTGTAAATGTTTCCTGAAAAGCAGGCCTTAACGCCCCTCTTTTTGTTTTCCTCTCGGCAGACGGTTGATGACGACGCGATGGAAGCGTGAATGAGGGTTAGCGTGGCGAAAACTGAATGATGCCCAAGGCTGGGGACTGTAAAACACCCCAGCTGGAGGACTTCTCACTCAACCCTGACATGCTAGAAAAGCAGACTGGGAAGAAGGTAAGATCTCCTCAGGCGTGTGTCTATGGCAGTTTCTACCATTTCTGTTCATCTCTTCATTTCATACAGTCCATCTTTTTACAAAGAGCAGCTTTCTTTGGGAAGTTCACAGCCACTAATTGGTTGTCTCACCGTCAGTAGACTTGCATTAAAACATTAGTAGCACTCTAACTCGATATCTTGCTGATGTAACTATCTGACATGTTTTATGGAGCTCTGGTGATTACATAAAATATGAGAATAAGGAGCAGGGTGTATTTCCAGGCCATTTCTGCATGGTCAGGATAGGTTGTAAATAATGTTTAACAGCCTCATTACTGTGATGGTATTCCCCATCAAAGCAGTGCTCTCCATCACATTCTGATGGAGATCTCTGGGATTTAAATCCAGAAGCTGGATGGCCAGCAGTAGATTGATAATCAGATTCTCCGTAGAGCATCTGTTAACCTCATAGCTGTCGACAGCAGTGCTGTCACCTGTCGGCAGAATACCAGCGTTTTGTGGGTTTCTGCTGTTAAAAGTGTACCGGGACCAGTCCATCAGAGTGGTGTGCCCCATAACATGGTGAAATGACTAAAGTCCAGACTAAGAAAATCACCCTGAACATTAACAGCCACTGGCAAGACAGTGGAGGATAACTCAGACCATAACCTTATTCTCTGCTGGGTTGCCACATTCCTTGTGCTGTCTGCAAGCCTATTTTAGCATACAAGTGATATAATGGATTACAGCCTTTCTAAGTATGGTAGCGAAACTGCTATCTGTGCCCTATTGCATTTACTTTTTTTGTATAAAATTGGATGCTTGAAGCTCGCTTGGAATTTTGCTGTTTCTGCTGCCGTTTAAAATCTTATATCCATGCATTTTGCTTTCATCCTCAGTGAGTGACACCCAGTCTTTAGAATACACTTTCTGTACGATCTTTGTTTATACACAGTGGCAGTAAGGCTAGGAAGAGTGTATTTGCAATACTGTGCTTGTTTTGCACAGCTTGGTAGGTTAGTACCATATTGTTTCTATTTTCCTTGTCTATTACTTGAATATATTACTAACCCATTAGGAGGATAAGGTGACAGGCTGTCTCCCCAGCTGTGTTTGGCTTCACTGTGGAGCCTTATTTTAGACTGTTTAATGACAGTGACAAGCTTTTCATGCATTACAGTAAAACTACAGAAATAGAACACAGTATACATTTTTGGGGTACAATGTGTTGAACTCTGTGAATCCTGAAGGTGGTGCCTGTGAAATCTTGTAGAGTTTTCAGTTCTATTTTCAGTTATTTTTTTCATATGAACTCTTGTGTCAAATAAGTCATCATTTAAATTCCTTAATACCATAATTGCAAAAAACAATGTATTTTACTGTACTCATGTCACTCTGCAGGGTTCTAATACCTTGATAAATAGCTGCCATGTTTTTGGCTGATGTGCTTCTAAAGTTAACTGCAGGATAAAGTCCATGCTAAATGTCATGCCTCACCCCCCACATAACTCCTGGAAGCTATAGTTCATAGAAGGCATCTTTGATAGCTGGGGCTCTGCAACAAAGTTAAGGTCTGAGGGTTACAATAAAGCCAGCAGTAGAGATAGCATTTGAATCAGCCTTACTGTGTATGTACAGCATTCCAAGCCCGGTTGCATCAGGCACCAGAGGGGGTGGCGCATTGCTGGGAGACGTGTAAACACAGGGTGCCCTTAAAAGACAGCTTTGAAGCATGATGTTGCTCACAGCTTTCAAATGAATTATGCCGATCAGCTTTCTACATTAGCTGTATTTTTTTGTGGTTGGTTATTGTGTGTGCGTGCGTGTTTGCCTGAATGTTGGGAGCTTAACTTCTGTTTTTCTCCACCCCTACTCTCCCTCTACAATTTGCACAATGACAGCCAAGTGTACGAACAGGAAGTAGTGTGTGTGTGTACAATGACTTCATGCTCTCGTGATTGATGAAAGATAGGGAACCACTCTGCACACTCAGAAATGGTGTGGCAATATTCTGCAGTTTGATACGCAGCAGGTTTACTAAAGCCAGTATATATCAGTAGCAGTTTGTAGAGAAGAATCCTTTAGGTCAGTGTTTCTCAACCTGGTCCTCAGGGACCCCCAGACAGTCCACATTTTTGCTCCCTCCCAGCTCCCTGCCAGACTACTTTTTTTGAACCATCTGGGAGTCCCCAAGGACTGGGTTAAGAAACATTGCTTTAGGTAATATTGTGGTTTGAATGGACTGTAAGGTTGATGTAATGTTCAGGTGTATAATCATGTGAGGTGAGTGACCTACCTAGCCCGTTCTGTACTGATGCAGTCTTTGCTCCACCCATGGTTCTATATATGCTCTATTTGTTTTCATAGATCTTTTCATTTAGTGCTTTGTTATAGTGTGCTATGTAGGTAGTATTTTTATGACAGAGTCCTAGCAGACTCACCCTTTCAGAATCCAGGGTTGCATCTTGTTACATCACCTAATGTTGTGTAACATGTAAGGTAATATAGAATGACTTGCATTGCCAACATGATTACACTCCTAATCTGATTAAAAATGTCTGTTCTGTGTTTTTGAGCTTTTTTTTCCCCACCAGTGTTTCACAATGAGTCCTGAACCTGCAAGAATGTCCCAATTAAGTCACGACTCGATTCTGTCTGTGAAATTGTTAACCACATTGAGTTTGAGGCCTTCAACCGGAATCTGAGTTCAGTTGTAAAGAGTTCTGCCTTCAACAGAGTGGTGCAGAAGCATCACACGAAAGGGCAACTCTGTAAATTCAGGAGCTGTTACAGTTCCTCGCTCTCGACTGCCAGTGTGTACATAGAGGAAGCAAAGTTACGGCATTACACAACTCATGTCCTGTTCTGACAGAGCAGAACAGCAAATCTTAAGTCCTATCTCTGGCCCACACTCCAGAAGACCTGTCTCTAGTGACCATTGAGCACATTTTTCATCTGAGCAGAGCAGAAGAACAGGAGATCCTATTTCAGATTAGTGCTATAGGGTAGAATTTGGATTATTTCACAGTGCATTTCTTCACCAGTTGTAATGGAGAATTACAGGTCACAGTATTCTGAATCTTTCACATTAGAAAAACGTAATTGTAATTAATTTTGCAAATAACAGGTAGATGACTGGATTCACTCTATCCTCCTTAACCTTTTCCAGGACAAAGATAAAGTCTCCTCAAACAAGACGCTTAAATTGGAGCGAAGTGATGGAGGTAGAGAGATGAAAGAGAAGGCTCCAAAGAGAAAGCTGTCCTTTACTGTTGGAACCAATGGAGAGAGAGATTCTGACTCAGGTAAGCCCACAGGGACATGGGGTCAAGCAGTCTGAAGTCATCCTGAAAAAGATCACAGACAATAGGGAAAAACTGACATGCGCACTTGTGAGTTATTCTGGAAGATGTTCATTCCAGAATGTCAGGAGCTCCTGACCATGTTGATCTTGTTTACCATCTTTCTGGATTATAAGTGTATTCTTTTTATTGTTGCTATGCCCACATGCAATAATTTTTAGTTAAATACATTTACAGTACAGTGCCTTTTTTAAACTTTTTTTTCCAGTTGTAATAGCTGGCTTTCCTGGATATTTTAGCTGTTACAACCTTTTTGGTGGCTTCTGTGATGAACTGCAGTGGTTCTGTGATTCTTGTCATAATGTGAAAGTGCGATGGGGTCATATATATCATGCCCATCATATATATATATATATATATATATATATATATATATATATATATATATATATATATATATATATATATATATATATATATATATATATATATATATATTTTATTTTTTTACCACTGTCTCTGTTCCCAGTTTATTGTAAGTGGGCATATATATCTAAAGCGTCCGGTGCCAGTCAGGCAGTGTTCCTTCTCAATTTCATTACCTAAAGCCTGAGCTTTTTGTACCCCAAATCCACATTCTACACACCCACATGATTATAATTATGGTTTTGAGTTGCTCTTGAGTCCCAATTAAGGACAGTGAAGTTTAACTTGGATCTTGGGAGAATGGTTGTTCATCTAATGTAAATCCAACTTATCACTCTGTGATGAAACATCTCTGCAGGTAACTTTTCCTGTTGTGATGGAAACCCACTTTTTCTTAACATGGTGATGAAGTTGTGTATATTAGGAAGTAAACACACAGGAATCAGGAAACAGGTATCAGGAGTTAAAGAAATGAGTTGCTGCCAAGTTATCATACATAGAAAAATTTTATATGACAACTCTTATTCTTAGTATTCAGTGTTTTTGTGTTCACATTTATGGTGTGTTTGTACTTACAGATCAGTTCAAACTACATGTGGCATTGCTGATGTAGCTTAGGAATTGATGGTTATGATAAATTCTGTAAAACAAGAGCAAAGGCACAGCGGCAGCTTTTGGGGATGTTTGTCTAACATGAAGATGACTGTGGGCATGGCCTGGAGGATAAACACTGGCTGTTATGAAGGTCGCATTGTGCAGGACTGAAGACTCAGCTGGTGTCACAGGCTCACGCTCCTCAAGTCTGTATTCCTACAGATAATGGTTTGTAAGGCTGGGAAGTGACCTGATGGAGTAGGGTCTCCAGTGGGCTTTCTACCAAACGTGGAAGGGAATTGGGGTTATAGAAGTTAGTCAGAAAAGCTTCCACCTTATGTCACTTTGCTGTCTTGCTTGTATGCTACATTTTGAGCTGTATATTATTTGTTTAACTCCCATGTTGCCATATTTTTATGTCTTAAACCTCCACGTACAAAAACCTTCAAACTGAAGATTGTGTGACTCTGCTTCAGTTTGTGCTGATAGTCACGCTGCATTAATGTTCGTCTATCAATGGATTTTCAATCCCCAGTGTTCACTGGAATGCAACTTGGTTTGAGAAGCTTAAGTAGCCAAAACATAATTATTGTGACTGTACCCCCAGCTGCGTGTACAAAAATGCTTTTGTCCGCATAATGACTTTTTCACTTGGACTGAAGTTGCACAAGTTCATTTCCGAAATTGATGCTGAAGATGGCAAATGCATAAAAGCACAAGCACAAACAATTTTGCGTCTTTCCTGCATGCAATTCCTTCATTTCCTGTTTACTCTACTCAGCCGACTTGTTGGCTTCTGAATAGTGGAGAGGCAATGGGTTTGAATAGTACCAGGAAAAATGCCTGCGTCGGAGGCATTAGCATTTTTCTTAATGTGAAGTTGGCAATTCTTGCACTTCACGTCTTATCAGACACCAGCCATAGCTTCACAAGGTAGCACTCTGCACCTGGCCGCTTTCCACAGATGTTCTTTCTCCCTAAGTAAAGCCTACATGCAAGAGACTAGGAAGTTTCAGAGGCAAATTTTGCCCGTTATTTCATCATCATCATAGCTGGAGAAGTTAAATGAAAGGTCATGTGACTGTCCTTTTCCATGGACTGCATAAACAAGTTTGGTCATTGCGGTTAATAAAACAGGGCATGTTTATTATTACTCTGTGTGATGCCGAATTTGAGTGCAGGAAACAGGTCTGACTGCTTCAGCCTTGAGAGATTGTAGTTTCTTTGTTCTTATTTTTGCTGTTGCTGAAACATGTTTGCAGATGAGTGCCCAGTTCCTAGCTCACCCCTTATCTGATGAACAAATTTTTGTTTTTTGGTCGATAGCATGTCTCGATTTCCCTCTGTTCATTCATTGGGACACTAGAGTCAGAACTGAATGTTTTTTAAATGGCCACGTTGAAGCTTTTTTTTTGCCTGTAATTTTCTCTTTTTAGGTCATTATAGGTCATTTTCCTGGTGATTGTGTGGGGAGATGGTACAGGTTGTACAGAGGCCAAAGGACCACAGTTATCAGCCATTGTGTTTCTGTACTTTGCTGTCAAATGAAGTCATTTCCCTGATGCCCCTTCCCTGCAGGCTGTCCTTACACATCCATGTCTGTTCGTCTGTCTGTTTGTGTCTGTGTGGATGTGATTGTTACTCACATGAAACTGGGACCTAATTTGTCACTGCCATTGGTGCCATATGGTTACTCTCACGGAATGCAGTTTTATTTGTCTTCTCACACATATACACACACAGAACTACACTGTCTGGATTCAGTATTAGATTCAAATATTTTTGATGTCAAAGAAGAAGGATTGTGCTCTCAAAATGAGTTTAACAGTAATCCAGGCTTTTAAATAACTATGCGGCATTTGAGTCCTGGCCCCCAGCCCTTTATGAGGCTCTGCACTGAGGTCTGGTACTGTAGACAGCGGAAAAGCCATGGTCTGCTTTTTTAGTCCCACCTCCCACATGGGCTAAACATGTTGAGACTGCTTCATGTTATTCTGCTCTGGATAGAAGGAATGTGTCCAAACACAGTGAATGTATGTGTGGGGAGGGTGTTGAGTCTAAGTTTTCACAGATGTTAGTGAATACCAGTCTCTTTTTTGGCTCCTGTAGAACAGTTGCAGCAGATCACTTGCTACAGGAAGTATGTAGTATGTTTCATATTAATGATGTTTTACTGCCTTGAGGAAAGAATCACATCATGTGCATTGAAGTGACTGCCATTGCAGATTTTTCCTTAATTAATTACATGATGAAAAGTAGTGGCTGCTGCATATGATTTATTACTAACATAAGTATTTTGAATAATGTGTGGTTTTTTTTTTCTCAGCATAACCAAGAATTTGGTGTCAGTCCCTGACACTGTCTGCACTGCTGTGTTCTAAATATCCCCCCCACCACCACCACCACCAACAACATCTCTCTGCTGCTCCATTGTTGATCTCAGCTCCCAATACCATCTCTGTGTTGCTTGGTTCTTGAGCTAGGCCTCACTATACCATCTCTGTGCTGCTCTCAGCCTCCAAGACCAGCATAGCACTTGTCATATTTCTCCATCATCTTGATTTTTGCAGAAAAGCAAGGTCCAGAACGGAAACGGATCAGGAAGGAGCCTGCCAGCAGCAAGAAATCAGGCCTGCTCTTTGGAATGGGCATGCAAGGGCTTCGTGCTGGGTGCCCACTCTCAGAGCGCCAGCAGGTGGCTCTTCTTATGCAGATGACAGCCGAGGAATCGGTGAACAGTCCAGGTCAGTGAGTGGTTAGCTTGGTTAGGTCTGTGTTTACCCTAGCACCATGTGCACATTTTTCTGTTAAATCAATACTCCTTGCATTAAGTAGCCTGTGTTACCTCACTGTTTCTTTGCTCTAATATTTCTGCTGTAAGATCTAACCATTTTAAAATGATAAAAGAGAGTTTGTTGGCTGTAGGTTGTACAAGTTCAAACTGAAAGCATGATAAATTGCAAGCTGTTTCTGTTTACCTTTCATAATGTGTACTAATTATAGATGATTTTGGTGAGCAATATAACAAAAATTATTATTGCTTACAGAGAAAGATTATGATTAATGGGTATGATTTGAATTATAGTCCACACAAAAAATTAGTGCTATTTTCAGTTTTTGTCCAGGGTGACATCCAAATCCAGTAGTATATTTTGGAGTATAAAGAATAGCTAAATGTAGTGTGTTCTTCCGCTGTGTATTTAGCAGCAATGCATTAAGTTTCTGTGCAGCAGTGTGTTTGTTTTACATTCATTTTTTTGTGAAAGAGCTCCCTCCATTGGTTAAAAGTATTTTTGCCACAGGTCCATATAGTGGTTTAATGTACTTTATTTGTATCAGTGGAATGTAATGAAGCTTTAACCCATCTACTGCTTCAGACACCACACCAAAGCACCAGTCACAGTCAAGTCTTGGTCAGAAGGGAACACCAAACTCTGCCTCAAAAACCAAAGATAAAGTGAACAAGCGCAATGAGAGGGGGGAGACTCGGCTGCACCTGGCCGCAATCCGGGGGGAGGCCTGGCGCGTTAAAGAGCTGATCAGCGAGGGTGCCGATGTGAACCTTAAAGACTTTGCAGGTGAGGCATCTTTTTTTTTTTGTGTTCACATTTCACTTTTCCATGTCTTTCAGCTTGCTAATCTTTGAACTGCAGTTTTCCCAGACGACACACTCTCCTAGACTTATCTCACAAGTATTATCTAGTTTTGAAATTTATAGAGGGGCAAATGTTAAATGCTGTCCCATGTTATAATAATGTTAACCTGTTTCCCCAAAACAAGACCAACAAACAATGGGGAAAAAACTTAAGGGACTGGACGTCCACGCTGTGCTGTATTTATAGATGCTGTGCTGTAACTAAGGGGGCAAACATAAGCTACAGAGTTTTTAATATTCAATTTCAGCTAAATAGATACAACACTGATGTCTGTAAAAAATCCTTATTATGGGGTGCCAGCGTTGGTTGAAGTATGTTGTGTTCTAAATGCTGTTTTCCTTGTAACAGCATTTACAATTTTTGTGGGAAAATATTAATTTATTATTAATAAGAAAATTATCCCGCTATGATTCTCTGAAAGTGTTTTCATTCTGTTAAATGTAAAATTCGGTTGTTGATACTTGATTATTATTTGCATAATTATCAAGTTGTACTCAGTAACTTTTATTAGCTCACATTCCCTGACCAAAGATAGTGGTATTGCATGAACCTCATGTTTTGTATCTTCTTGGGTTGATTTCCCATATTGACTGCCAGGGTGGACTGCATTACATGAAGCATGTACCAGGGGTTTCTATGATGTGGCCAAGCAGCTGCTGGCAGCCGGAGCAGAGGTCAACACAAAGGGTCTGGACGACGATACCCCTCTGCATGACGCATCCAACAATGGGCACTTCAAGGTGTCGCATTTAATTAATGTTTAAGATGGCCAGTATTTAGGAAATGAGTTTAAATTCTGGTGTAATATCTTATGAAGGGTTTATGTAGGGGTCTCTGGATATAAGGACTGTAATATTTCTTTCATCATCTTTGCAGGTGGTAAAGTTGCTATTGCGATATGGAGGGGATCCTCGCCAAATGAACCGGCGGGGTGAAACACCATTGAAAGTAGCCAACTCACCATCTATGCTGAATCTTCTACTTGGAAAAAGTGCTTATACTTCAAGCGAGGAAAGTTCTTCAGGTCTGTTTAATTTGTAAGTCAGTGTACAGTGGTCTCTTTTCCTAAATATGTTGTAACACTTTTTATTTGTATTGATAGATTCCTCAGAAGAGGAAGATGCTCCATCTTTTGCTCCATCCAGCTCCATTGATGGCAATAACACAGATTCAGAGTTTGAGAAAGGCCTGAAATTGAAAGGGAAATATTTTGAGCCACAAAAATCAACAGCCATGGCTATCAAGGATGAGTATGAGTTTGATGAGGATGATGAAGAAGAACGGGTTCCTCCTGTCGATGACAAGCACTTACTCAAGAAAGAATTCCGCAAAGATTCCATAAGCAAAGGCAGCAGCTTCATTTCAATTCCTAAAATGGAAGTTAAAACCTATTCCAAAAGCACTTCTCTGACACCAAAGAAGACAGCAAGACGAAACCAGTCAGATACAAACAGCTCAGACGAAGATGACCAAACCATGTGCTTCTCCCAAACACCATCAGTGCGGCAAATAGTCCCAGCAAATAACATCAAAAACCGGGAGTCTGATACTTTGGCCTCCAAGCAACAGAAAGAAAAGAATAAGGTAAAAAAGAAGAGGAAGAAGGATTCAAAAAGTAACACTAAAGAAGTCCGGTTTGGCAAGATGAGTGATAAGTTCTGCACATCTGAATCAGATAGCGGAGACTTGGAAAGTGAGGATGATAAGGGCTCTGTACCGAGTTCTGTACCGAATTGTACAAAGGACTCTTCTGCTATGTGCCTGAAAGAATCATCTCTTTTGAATTCCCTTTCTGCCACCTCTTCATCTTCTCATGGGAGCATGAGCTCTCAAAAGTTGACTCAGTCATTTGTGGAACAGCATCCAAAACAGTGGAGAACAGAGGAATGGAAAAGCATATCCTCATCTGCTTGGTCTGATGACAGCTCATTCTCAGAATCCCTCCAGACCAGACTTTCCAGTGAATCTGATTATTCATCAGCAGATTCAAGTCTAGAGTCTACCAAACAGGTAAAAAAGAAGATGCATGAGACACGGAAGAAGAATAATGTGCACTATAACACTTTGGAAAAGAAGGCCTCCTTAGACTTTCAAAAGAACTTGGATGGAACTGTGTCCAAGACAGACAAAGAGGGTAAAGTGTTAAAAAAGCACAAAGTAAAACATAAGCACAAAAATAAAGGGAAGGAAAGGGCTCCAAGCTTGGTCCTTAACCAAGATATGAATGAAAAATTTGTGAAGAGTTTTTCTTTTGACTTCGATGACTCACGACAAAAGTCACTTACTATGGAAACAGAGACATCCATAGAGAACAAAGTCAAGCTTACCAAGCACACCAAAGACCATTTTAAAAAGGAAGACAGATATTACAAAAGCAAGTCTGAGGACAAGGATTGGACTCGTGCAGAAGAAGCAGGCAGGCCAGTAAGAGAGGAGAAGTCCAAAAAGAAGGATTCCACTAAAGAGAAGTCGAGTAAAGAGGATAAAGATAAAACATTCAAGTCTGATAAGGATAGGAGTGTCAAGGACAAGTCCAAAGACGAGAAGCAGAAACCCCACAAAGATGAGAAAAAGAAAAGGCTAAAGTCATCAAAATCAGATAAAAAGAATGAAAAAGAGGGAAAATTTGTTAGAATAGAAAAAGAGAAAAATTCAAAGGAGGAGAAAGAGAAAAATAAAAAGGAGAGGGCATCCAAGGAGGAGTTTCCTTACGAAAACTATGATATTAAGAACCGTTTTTTAGATCTAGACAGTAGTCAGCTTAGCGGCTCAGATGACCACTATGACCAGTGGATGACAGACCTTTCTTCTGAATCTTCAGTCTATGAAGAAGATAGTTGGGACATGCCGGTGAAGGAATACAAGGAGTGTAAAGCAATCAACTCTGTTAGGTTGATTGTAGAGACTATAAAGGATGACAGTCGAGACGGAAGGAAAGAGAGTAAGATAAAAGACAGAAAAACTGAGCACCTTGAAAGACATAATGAGAAAGAAGTTGCATCCAAAAAAAGGGAGAAAGATGTTTCAGACAAAGTAAGTGAGAAGAAAAAGGAGATGACAGACAAACAGAGACCAAACTACAGCTATTTGGAAAAAGAGAAAAAAAAGAAAGATTCAATGGAAAATGTGAAAGAGAAAAGGGAGAAAGATGCTGTAGACAGCAGCAGGGAAAGAAAAGATTCTCATGAATTTATGAAGGAGAGAAAAGACTCAAAAACTAAACAAGACGACGTTTTAAAAGAGGACTATGGGAGTGAAATTTATTTCAAAGATAAACCTGAGAATGAGGCTGTTAGCAAACTGTCAGAACCCAGAGAGAGAAATCACTCTGGAAAAGATAAGGAGAAAAAAGGAGAGGGTTGGGAAAAGGAGAAGAAAGACAAATCTAAAAGTGAGAAATACAAAGAGAAGCCCAAAGAAAAAATCATTGTGGACCCAGAAAAGGAGAAAATGGACAAATGTTCCTCTGATAGATCTGCTAAAGATGTGGATAGGGGGTTAAAAGATAAACACAAAGAATGCCATAATAAAGAAAAAGAGCGGAAAGTAGAACAAATTAAAGACAGGCATTCTGATAAAGAATTTCTGGAATTTAAAAAAGAAGAGAAAAAACCTGACAAGGTTAGGGAAAAGACCTGGTTTTCCAAAATTGCCGACATCTTCACAGATGAAAGTGAGAATGAGGAGGATGTTTGCAGTGGCAGAGCCTTTAAATTTAGCGATTCTCTAAATCAGTTCGACTGTCACCGCAAGGATCCTACACCTGACAGAGATGAGATGGACCTCTCCCAAACCGAAAAACACTCAAAGATCTCTGCAGAAGAGAAATCGTTCCCTGTAGAAAAACAAAAAGAGAAGGATTATAAAGATAAGAAAAAGGATAAAAGCATCTTTGATTTTGGGAGAAAGTCATCTCTGGATGTACTTAAAGAAAGAAAAGACAAAGATCCCCTAGACTGTAAGCATAAGGATCGCAAGGACAGAGGATCTTTTGACTCAAATCAAGAGAAGAAGAACAAGCAAAAACTGTCGGAGAAGAGGCATTTGAGTGAGGAGAAACCCAAAAATAAATATAAAGACAAGTTGGACAAAGAACACATGAAAGATAAGAAGACCTCCAAAGCAAATGGTGAAAATGAGAAATCGCTGTTGGAGAAGCTGGAAGAGGAGGCATTGAATGACTACAAAGATGACTCCAATGATAGAATCAGTGAACTGTCGTCAGATAGTTTCACAGACGGGGGGCGTGAGCCAGATCTTAATCTGTATGAATCCTCCAGCATCAGCTTACAGGACATAACTGAAGATAGGAGAGACTCGCTATCATTATCCTATCCTCAAGATAAATTTAAAGAAAAGGAGAGGCACAGGCACTCATCTTCATCGTCATCCAGAAAGATTCATGAAAAGGTGAAAAAGGAGAGGACCGAAAAACGAGAAAAGTTTGATGAAGTTAAAGATTCATACAGGCGCAGAGAGAGTCTGCCTTTTGAAAAGGAGTCAATGCCTTTGGAGGCAGACCCATTTACATTTGCTATTGGAGCTAAACCTGATGGCGAGGATCATTTAGAAAAGACTCTAGAGTTTGAAAAAGAGATGTCTAAAAAATGCGATAAAGGCAGCAGTACCATCATCAGCGACAAAATGAAAGAGAAAAAGAAAAAAGACAGACTTAAGGATAAAGTGAAAGAAGAGAAACACAAATATGTAGATGGTGTAGCTTCTAATAAACACTCTAAGGATGATCTGAAATCTGGGCTTAAGGAGAGCATTCAACTGACTAGTTTGAATGAAAAGTCTAAAGTAGAGACTGGGAGGTTTGACATGAAAAACAAAGACAAATCTAAAGAAATTCAAGAAAAAGATTGTAGAATGGATTATGTAAAGCCTAAGGCAAAAGAAGAGAATACTGACAAGATAAATCAATCTAGAGATGCAATTCGAAATTCAAACCGTCCACGTGAAAAGCTTCTTGTTGATGGGGACCTCAGATTGACGAGCTTTGGGAAGATGCTGAGCCAGAAGGACCAAGAAATTGAAGAGCGTCATAAAAGGCACAAGGAACGAATGAAGCAGATTGAGAAGTTGAGACACAGATCCATAGATCCAAAACTAAAAGATAAAGCTAAATCAAGTGAGGACCTAAGAAAAAACCGCATTGATCTGTCTTCTAAAAAAATTAGTTCTTTGGAGTCTTTGTTAAAAGAAAAGAAGAAAGACGTGGACCCTCAAGCTCAAATAATGTCTCCTGATAGAAAATCACAGCCTGTCGACAGTCAGAGTTCAAAAAACTGGCTGGCAGGACATCATATGAAGGAAAATCTTCCTGCTTCTCCAAGGCCAGATCAAAGCAGGCCAACTGGTGTTCCCACACCCACTTCAGTTATATCTTGTCCCAGCTATGAAGAAATTATGCACACTCCACGTACTCCAACATGCAGTGCAGATGATTACCCAGATCTCTTGTTTGATAACATAGACTCATCTACTATGACTAATTCCATTACGACCTACTCCCCGTCTTTAGTTGACAGGTGCTCCAGTGCATCACACACCCTTCAGGAAAGCATCTCCATATCTCCCATAAAGAATATTCAGATGCCTGTTCTCAGCCGGTCAGCATCTGTAGATCTCAGGAGATCTTTGGATGAGGAATTCAGACGAGAACCTGAGAAGTTCCTTCGGCAGCAGAGCATCCCTGCTACTTCTGAATTCAAGTCATCAGACTTACTTTCAGTAGAAGATAAATCACTGGATAAACCTGAATGCTTTTTCCCTCACATTGGAATGCATTCCCCCGGGATTGAACCAGCCCAGCCAATATTGGATAATGCTTCAGTTGCAATCATTGGCCCAGACAGCAATGATCACCTTCCAGAAAGTATCTCCAACAATTGTTTGTTGAAGCCCTCAACTCCTATTCACAGACCTGACCCGCAAGAGCCATGTTTGCATATCGCTGCCTCTCCTGCTCCTGCTGCTGCAGCTTTACCACCTCTGGATATTGATGAGCTATCAGACCCATATCATCCACTGGCTTTGTCACCACATTGTGAGCCTAGCCTTCATCCCACTGATCTCTGTAATAGAAGTTACTTCCTAACACAAGTTATGGAAGACAAAGTTAATGATGACGATGTTGATGATGATGATGATGATGATGCTGATGATGCTGATGAAAAAGAAGTGGAGAGAAAAAATGACCAGGTGGAGGTATCAAAAGGTAATATTCACCAGGAGTCAGAGCATGTAAGAGAAAACCAGTCTTGTGCTCCTTGTCTAGCAGAACCTGTACAGAAGGGCTGGGTTGACTCTTCAGAAAAGAGTTCAGAGGATGCGGTTTCACTTATTCCCCCTCAACATCAAATAAGCCTTTTGGAAAACTCCAGTGATCACTCCATCAGCTGGACAGTGAATTCTGATATGACCAATAAATCTCCTCAAAGGCCTTTTTTGGAATTGTCATCGGTTTCAAACATAATACCCTTCTCACATTCAGGTGACAACCTGCAACAGTATCTCTCACATTCATTGTCCTCTCTGTCATCATCCATCTTGTCCTACTCTACATTTCCTGCACCTTACTGCCCAACCCAAGTTTCAGTGTCAGTTTATGAGAAAAATAAAGATACTGTAGATGAAGTTCTCATTTCCTCAAAGCCACCAGATGAATCCAAATCAGATCTGATTTCCTCCTCCCCAAAACTAGAATCATTTTTCACTGACTGCATAACATCCCATGAAGAAAATCAGCGCCAGGAGAATTGCTTTAATATGGACAGCCCTCCAACCTCTCACAATTTCATTGCTGGAAATAGCATGGCCCCTTCAGTGACCCATAAGCCAGTGGTTTCTTGGGCAGACTCTTTTAGTACTGCTGTAGAAGATTTTTGTGACCTGGTACCCTTCCCTATGCCACAGTTGCCTTTACAAGACAAAGACGTTCAAGAACCTGTCATACCGAGGCCCAAGATGCCTGATTACAAAGACTCTCCTGCTTGTATTGCATCTCTAGCTAATGAGGAGAAAGAGGATTTGAGTACAATGGGGTTGAATGTACCTGACCTGCCTGAAGCCCCTTGCAGCCCTGGTGATGTCCCACTCAATGATTCTAAACAAAATACTGTCACACCTTTAGAGAATGAAACCAGAACAGGCCGAGCCCCTGAGGCTGATTCTATTAATGTAATGTCAGACAACATAGAAGTGTTTGCACTTGATCAGAAAGAGAGTTTAAAGTTAGTAATTGCCGATAATGCGCATGAAGTGGAACCTGTGTCAATTCAACCATCTGCTATGGAAATGTCAACAACATCCTCTGACCATGAAACCTCTGTAAACTCAAGCAACCAAGAACAGACTAGAACTGTGGAGATTACTCAGTGTAATCCTTTGCCTTCTGCTCCTGTGATATCAACAGATACCCAGGAAAATACAGCTCATAAGTCAATTCTGCTTGAGCCCGCTGTCCCAATGGTAACAGTGGAGGCTCCCAAGAACATTGAAGAAATTCCACAAATAATAACAAGGAATCGAGCTCAGATGCTAGCTAATCAAAGCAAATTGAGTACTAGTATGACATCATCCATGGCAGTTCAAAGCACCATCAATGCCACATCTGTCCCTAACATCTTGGAAAAGGAGAAAGAGACGATCAATAAGGTCACCCCCACCACTCCCACAGCCTCTACCTTGAGCAAAAGCAAAGGCCAATCTGTGGATGAAGAAGATGCTCAGGTGCAGCATCCACGCAAACGGAAGTTTCCCAGGTCTAGTCAGCAACAAGTGCAGGTCCAGCTGGTCAGCACAACTGTGCAGCAGACAAGGGAGATGATTCAACAAACACTGGCTGTGATTATCAATGCCATTAAGTTGGATGACATTGAGCCCTACCAAAGTGACCGGTCCAACCCCTACTTTGAATATTTGCAAATTCGTAAGAAGATTGAGGAGAAAAGGAAAATCCTGTGTTATATCACTCCACAGGCACCTCAGTGCTATGCTGAGTATGTGACCTACACAGGCTCCTACCTGCTGGATGGAAAGCCTCTCAGCAAGCTACACATCCCTGTGGTGGGTACTCCTCAAAAATGTTTGGTGATGTGTGGTGAAGAAAGCAAACTTTATCCTTCAATTTTTTTCCGCTGACTTAAAATGGATACCACAAAATGGATCTGGTGGTCATTTAAAGTGTTAATGTTGTCTTAAGAATTTTTAATCCTCTCAAAACTCTGGGTAAAATACTGATATTTGTAGTTAATTGAGTTTGTTTTTTAAGCTGATGGCGTTTTCAAAGAGGAATTACTTTAGAGTTTTCACTGTCTGCTAAAAATTGGTTAAATGTTAAAAATGCTTTTTCCCACGTTCATTTATTTGTTTTGCACTCCTGACTTTCAAAAATAGTGATACATATTTAGAGTTGACGATAAATATTTTTTTCAAATGCATAGATTGCACCACCTCCTTCTTTGTCGGAGCCTTTGAAAGAACTCTTCAGACAGCAGGAGGCAGTGAGAGGAAAGCTAAGACTTCAGCACAGTATAGAGCGGGTAAGTACTGGAATAATGTCGCATCTGAAATAGCTAGGTAGTTTGCTATGCTGGATGTTGCATTTTCCATTATTCAGCCAAGTTTTTTGAAAAATGTGCTTAAAATATCCTTAGCGTTATATTCTATTGGTCTCTCTTCTTCAGGAGAAGCTGATTGTGGCTTGTGAGCAGGAAGTGCTGCGTGTTCACTGCAGAGCTGCAAGGACGATCGCAAACCAGGCTGTTCCCTTCAGTGCCTGCACCATGCTTTTGGATTCAGAGGTCTACAACATGCCTTCTGAGAGTCAGGTGGTTCTACAGCCCCATTATTCTGGTGGGAAACCACCATCTATTTACCTGTTTATCTCTTCAGTCTTCAACTCTTTTATAACATAACTTAGCACGTGTTGTGAAGAGAGTGTTCTGTAGATTCATTGTCCTTTTATGTTTGTTTCTGCTTATGGTCGTTTTATGAATGCTTATGTTTGTTACTGTCAGGGAGATGAGAACAAGTCCGTGAGAGATCGTTTCAACACTCGCCAGTTCATTTCCTGGATTCAGGATGTGGGTGACAAATATGACCGTATGAAGGTGAAGTGTTAATTATTTTTTGTTATAACTATTTTGATACATAGTTCTGTCAGATGCTTACTTTCTTTCCATCCTAACCACGTTTAATGTTTATTTTGTGTGAATTTCGTTTATACATTTCTGAATTCCACATAAATACCATTCTCGTGCACAAGTTGTCCTTCCTGTAGATAGATTTTGCTGCTGTCAAACAGTTTATTTCATCTTTCAGACCTGTGTGCTAATGCGGCAGCAGCACGAGGCAGCCGCCCTCAACGCCGTGCAGAGGATGGAGTGGCAGCTCAAGGTGCAGGAGCTGGACCCTGCTGGACACAAAGGGCTCTGTGTCAATGAGGTCCCCTCCTTTTATGTGCCAATGGTCGACGTCAATGACGACTTTGTACTACTGCCGACATGACAGGAGTGTTCACAGAGCTGTCAAATATCACTATTAAAAAATATATCAGACAAAGCATCTGGTAAGGGCTAGCCAGTTGGAAAGGAACCTCTTCTCAAAATGTGTTGTATATTTGATGAAAACAAACTTGCTAATAATTTCCTTCCATAAAAGGATGACTTTTTTTAATGGGGGAAAAAATGCACTTTTACCCTACAAGTTTTTTTTTTTTTTTTTTTTTGTTCCGAGAAGGCATTATGGATTTGCCTGGAGGTATAGCCCTGATGTTTGTTTTTTAAGGTGTGTGTGTGTGTGTGTGTGTGTGTGTGTGTGTGTGTGTGTGTGTGTGTGTGTGTGTGTGTGTGTGTGGGGGTTTTTTTTTTTTTTTTTTTTTTTTGAAAGTGACATTTTGTTTTTGAAATGAAGATCTGAGGCTCGTAAAGGAAGCAGAACTATACATGGCACAAAATACAGAGAAGGACCCTTGGATTGCTCTTCAGAGGGCAAGGCGCATGGGCAGAAAATTGAGGCCGGCTCAGAATAGAGGTGGAACCTTGGCAGGGTCCCTCTCCACAGACAGCACTAACCCATCTAGTCAACAAGGGGGTGATGCTGACTGAAGGTTCCATCGATGAACAGTGGGAAGGGGTGCGCCCGCATTGTGCTGGTTCTTATTCGACATGTTGTGCCGTCCAAGGAGAGGCAAAGAAATCTGACACAGGTGTTCGACAACAAGCAGGTTGTCAGTCTCTGCTGTCACACTGGGTTTTCACAGCTGTTCACTGCAAACAGCCACTGATTGTTTAGGCAAAGACTGAGAGATGTTTTAGCATAGCATAATTTTTGTCTACTTCTTTCCTTGGGCATTTCATTTGTTCTCTTTCTGAGAAAGTGACTTCAAACACTACAGAGCCAATACTAGTTTAACGACAAAAAGATTTTTTTTAAAAAGTATCATATTTCTGTACAGTTTTGTATGTACCAATGTATTCTTGCTGCCTTCAGAATAATTTATTTTGCCACACATTACTGCACAGTTGTAAATAACTTGTGTACTGTAACATCACGCACAGTTAAATGTAATAAAGCATTTTGTATGTACAGTTCATTTTAGGCAGCACTTTCCCTAAACAACGGGCCAAAATATGTTAATATTTTTAGTATTTCAAGGAGCCATCCAGTTCCTTGGTGTTCTGGTCACAGCTAGGAAGAGAACCGGTCAGATCAAGTCAGAACCAGTTACAACATGACATCTTATTCTTCGTGACAGGAAAAATATCATAAATCCCCTTTTCCCTTCCTTTCCAGCAGTTCTTATTCTGTAATATAAGCCATTTCAGTCCTGTGATGTAGCAGAATGGTTATTAAATTATTAGTAATGGTAATTTTATTTTACACTTTCTACAAAACTAATTAAAAAGAAAATTAAAACCAAGAAAATGCCTTTTACAGTCTGATTAATTTGCTTTATCATTGTGCAAGTAAAAAAATTAAGGAAAGCACAGGACAGATCAGCTGAAAACTTGGAAACCATTTTTCACATTTCTGTTCTATAGTATAAATATTGTCTTGTTAATTTGATTTCTAATATAACATTGATATGCTGTATGTTATAACCAAACAATTCTAATTTTAAAATGTGCAATGAGCATAGGCTATATGGTGTATGTTGAATTTTACTATTACTAAGATGTTGTATGAACCTTGTTTTTGTCTGTTGATTTAGGTATGGTGACTGCCTCTCTTTCCCTGAGAAGTAAGATTTACAACATATGGCCAATTAAAGTTTCACCTGAAACGGTTTCAGATATACAGGGTATTGAGGTAAAAAGGTGCTACTTTTCAGTTAGTTATTTTATAAATAAAATAAACAGCTGTATTGGAACTTAATTTTATAAACAACTTCACATTTCTGCAGGCTAACATTCTTTAAAACTTGAATTGATTCTTACTTATTGTTTTGCTGTTTTTGTTTGAGTTAAAACTTTAGGAAATGTAATGGCTTAGTTTCAGGTATACCTGAAACACAGCCTAAAACTCTCCAGCCCCCAAAGTGCTTGCACTATCAATAGATTCCATTATGTTCTGTCAAAGAGAACACAGTAACGTCATTGAAACACAAGTGTAAGTGACCACATGATGGAACATGGAGGAGGAAGTATGAGGGCTGCAACCCTGCTCAGCCAATCAGCTGTAGGTTTCCATGTGTAGTAAGGGGATATCAGTGCTGGAACTGAATGTATTTCTGACCTTGGTGCTCTTTGCATTTCCAGGCATTTCTCTTGTTCATCTTATTTGAATAAATCCATTAAAACTTTTCCAAAGGCTTATAATTTGTTAAACTGAACTTTTATAGGCAATACGCACACAAACTTAGCTATGCCTCAAGCTAATTGACTGGGTATATCCATTGCTAATTGTTCTCAGTGGAAGAGAAGGCCAGTCCACCTGTAAGTTTTCTTATAATTGTTTGCCTTCAGAATTGTACGTTATATGACTTTAAGCATAGAATCTATAATTAGTTCTTAGATTTTCCAGAATGTTAAAAGTTCTTTAAATGGATTTATTTTTTCCCATTAGTTTGTGTATTTGTATTGTTACATGGTACTCTGTGTTCATCATGCTCAATTGCATGTTTTACTGTTGGACCCAGTTTGGGATGTTATGTAAACATTGGCAGACACTTTTTCTATGCAGGTGCACAGTGTTCTCACACATGCTTAAGAGGATGAGGAAAGAATGATTGCCAGCATCACATGTTAGTAATTTTTATTTTTTCCAGCCTTGTGGCTTGGCACTGTGACATTATGTTAGATATGTTAATGTCCCAACACTTAACCATTTTGAGTTAGTGTTTTTTTGTCATATGTAAATTCTTGCATTTACATTCAGTGAGGAATTTAGTGTGAATAACACACTAATGCTACATGTTGACCTGTGAGTTAATTGAGTGAAGTAGGTGAGCGATGAGCAAACACCTATAAATCACCTTTAAAAGCCTTTAAAAAATCAGTTGTTTCTATATATACACATGTGTATTCTTATCCATTGCAGCAAAACCTTGCAGTTAGCTACCAGTATTTTACACACTCACTGGATGATGAGCATGATTTTACATATTCTTTTAAATATGAAAATATACACACCAAAATTAGAGCGTGCATTTTCCTGTTTGCTTTCGATGTTATGTCTTAGTTTTATTATCCAGATTTGGATGTCGTGCTTTGTACAGAGCATTAGGGGTTATTCATGTTAACAGTGTTTATTAACAGAATGAATGTTACCCCTATGTCCTACATACCTTTCGTCTTTTTTTTTGTTTGTTTTAGGCCTGCCTTTTATTACTAGACTGTTTCACTAACAAAGGCTTGAAATTGTGAAGACCAGCCGTCAGTAGCTCTGTTAATCATGTCACCGGGAATATATGGGGTTGATAAAGGCATGACTGAGCTTTTAAAGCCTGCATGTATAATTAAATAATGAAATGCTGGTTATTTTACATTCATGGCCTCAGCCACTTCCTGCTTTCATTTGTATCTTAAAGAGTACATAAGCTGCTTAGTTATTCAGGGTTAATAGTTTCTGAGAAAGTTGAATGTGACCTCACTGTTTAACATCCAACTACTTACCAATGAGATGGACAAATCCCATTTCTCCTCAGTCCGCAACATCTTACCTCCTTCCTGACAGTGTGATTCATTCGTTTTAAATAATGGGATTTCCATTGGACTTTGCCACAATTTCAAGACTTTTGTCCCTCATTTAACCCCTTGAAACCGGACTGTATCTGTGCTAGACAAAATAAATGATATTGTAAGCATGGACAAGTACTCAAACTGGTGAAAAATAAGATATTTATCTGACAAATTTTTCTGACACCTGTGACATAATGGAATCAAAGTCTCAGCTGTGTAAATTTTCCTCTTGTAATGCATAAGGAGACATTGTACATAGCTGTAAATACCTCCTCTTTATACTAGTTTAAACCTGCGTGGAATGTGGAGCTCTAATGGTGATGAGGGAAGAGCTCGCTGCCACTCATGTAACGATGTAATTTTTGTACAGTGTACTTGAACTGTGTACATAGAGCAGCTGAAGGGGGGAGGGGCTGTTTGTCAATGTCAGTACTGTCGACATTCAGTGCTGTCACTAGCTGTATATATTCTCTGCAAAAAACAAGGAAAATGGACTAATTAAAGTTTTAAAAAATATAATTTGTTATTTTCTACAGTTGCATGTACAGAGAGCGCAAGAAATTCTGTTGTCCCTCAGAGATTATGTTCATAAATAAAAAATGTTAAATATCTTGTGATTTTTTTTTTCCCCCTATAAAAAATCCTCTATGCAGAAGTTAGAGAAGTCAAATAAATTGATAGTATTGTATGAACAGGACCGATGTTATTTGGCAACATGTTTATACTCATTGTCTTTGAGCATATACCATAGGGTTAAATGAATTTCTTCTGTGAGATGCATGTCATTCTTTTCATAACATTTTCCTTCTTGTGTTCTGCTTGAGAAATGAAGAAAAAAAGGCAATTTATCAAAATTTGTCCCAAATTTTTTATTACATTCACACTACAACCTTAACCAACATAAGCAGTTAGGGGATGGATGAAAGGATGGGACGTACTTGTATTCATTCAATTTATCATAAATTTGTCTATGAAAGCTTTTGAGGAAATGGGGAATAATTAAAGCTTTGCATATTGATATAAGCAATAATAACATTTACGTTCTGACAGAATACAGTGAAGTGATTGTGATGACACCATTATTTCAAAGCTCATTTGTCGAGCAACAGGATAGAGTGCCTCTTGAATATTTCCTTACTAAAATTCAGTACAATTTGTTTTGTAAATTGTCATTTTACGCTTAGCGAGATTGTCACTGAAAATAGCCAAAAATTAGTTCAGCTGCAGTGTTGCTGTTTAGCAAACATTTGAGTAAAAGTTAGTATTTCTATACACACATATTTTGTCTGGTTTTAAATAGAGTTACTTCCCATAGGCTAAGTTGCATTTTAACTCGGGTTATGTAAAATATGTCTTTGTGTTTTGTTGTTTTGCCTTTGAAGGATTTTGTACTAGTAATTGATGAGTCGGTTAATTGTCAGCTCTATTCCAGTCTTTCTGTAATGAATTAGTAATAGTTAATCAAACTCAGGTGAACAAGGAGTGACTACATCGTATTCATTGGAAACATTAGAGGAGATGAGTAGCCTAAATGCAATTAGTTCAAACCTCAGGAATCATTCTTTTGAGGGAAAGGATCGTTTCATCATGCCATTTAAGATTAAGATCAGGTGCTGTCGTTGGCTGAAAAATTGCATTTATATATATATATGTATATATGTATATATATATATATATGTATATATATGTATATATATATATGTATATATATGTATATATATATATGTATATATATATATGTATATATATGTATATATATGTATATGTATATATGTATATATATATGTATATATGTATATATATATATGTATATATGTATATATATATATGTATATATGTATATATATATATATATGTATATATATATATGTATATATGTATATATATATATATATGTATATATGTGTATATATGTATATATATGTATATATATGTATATATATATGTATATATATATGTATATATATATATATATATATATATATATGTATGTATATATATATATGTATGTATATATATATGTATATGTATATGTATATATATATGTATATGTATATGTATATATATATGTATATATGTATATATATATATGTATATATGTATATATATATATATATGTATATATATATATATATATGTATATATATATATATATATATATGTATATATATATATATGTATATGTATATATATATATGTATATGTATATATGTATATGTATATATATATATATATATACTGTCACATTCAGTTGCCCAATAACGCAGAGTGAGCTCTTCCTTTGGCATGAGATGTTTAACTATCTTGCTGTTATTTTTTACAATACCGTACTTAAATTTGTCTAATGAATACATTTATTTGAGATAAACATTTGCTATTCACAGAATCACCCATGCAATTAATATACAGACTTTACACGAACAGACGTTATTTGGGAAGCAATTTGCTTTTATTATGTTAAAGTTCGAAACAAGATCAGACTAAATATGTAGGTGTACTACTTTGATGCACTGGCCTATGTCCTACACACACATGTAAGAGCTTGTAGGAGTTCTATTTCATGTCTTAGAGAATCTTACTTGCAAGATCACAGATGACCGTTATCTGCATCTTCTGTGGGAATTTAATTGATTACTGTGCCTCAGTATAAACGCCTAGGGCCCCATCTTCTGAGGATGCGTCGACATAGCAAACACTGTTCAATTCACACCAAAAGTCTAAAATTTACATGTACATTTACAAACGTCTTTATTCAGTTTTTCATAACACTTTAAAAAATGAAATATTGATTGTAAATGTACAATTATAAATGGTCTGAGCCATTACCCTTGTCAGTAAACTCTGCTGCCACTAGAGGGAACATGTCTGCTTTGGTCAGACAACCTGTCCCATATTCTTTAGGACAGGTGTGCCTAACCTTTTGAAGACAGCAGATGGGGTGTTTGAGAACCCCTGTTCAAGCTGGTATTAGCTTTGTGACAACTTGAAGGGCACTCAGTGCTCATGAGTGTTCTGACCCCTACAGTGGAGTGTGCTTTACCATGATCATGCATTACAAATTTGTTTTTTTTTTTTAAGAAAAAAGAACTTTATGAAGCACATTTCATACACTGATGTTTACATAACTCCACAAACTCTGTAGGTACGCTATTTTCTTCTGTCCCGGATATCTTGACCATATTTTGATACTTTTGTGGATGTGGGTATCTTCTGCAAAGTCTGCGGCCTCATTTCTGGCTTAGCTTTTACAGCCCCGTTCTGGAACCTCCTGCATTTTCCCATCCACCATCCAGTGATCAGCCCCCACTGCATCCAAGATGCTTTTGAATCCCTGCTCCCTGAAGTGCAAGTTTATAGTGGGTTTTAATCCCTTATAACATGCAAGTAAATCTGAACTATATGAACTGCAGAATAAAAATATCACTCGTTTTAAATATAGTAACTTTTAGCTTAAAGAAAATACACTTGCTAATGTAATTCAAATAGTAAATTAATTGATATAGTTTAAGGCAAGTAATAATAGTAGAAAGAAAATGCTTGCACAATTCCTCTCAATTTCATGACTATGAATATTGACTGGCAAAGTGCTCAATGCATTACTTACTTCAGTAGCTGTGCCAGTTCCCGTTTGATTCTGGTGACAATGGGTGGTCCTTGATATGTAAACGCTGTATATAGCTGGACCAATGATGCACCAGCACGAATCTTATCCAAGGCATCCTGTCCACTAGCTATACCTCCAACACCAACTATGGGCACTTTCCCTAATAAAACAATGGGGTGATAGCAGAAATTATATTTTTCTGTGGCACACACTAAATCCAACTTGCACATTTCTTTTTTTTTTTTTTTTTTTTTTTTTTTTAAGAAGTAGTGGAGGTTAAGCACCATGATTAAGGACCAGGTACACTCTACTTTCCTGGGATCTGATTCCAAAACATTTCGGATTCAAGTCCATAGCTGCCTTCAGGCAGAGACAAAAGCAGCCAAACTTCTCCATCTCCCAAAAGATGTGTGCATTGCTCAAGGGTTTGAACGTGATGGACTTTCGTGGGAATGACTGCAAGCACTCTATACATTAGCTTAGGTAAATAGTAACAGTTCTTTTAATTTTACCTCTGGTTAAGCTGTACATCTCTCGCACAGTGGCAGTGGACATTTCTCTTAGGGGGGCACCGCTCAGACCACCTGCTTCGCACTTCTGGGGGTCTTTCAGCATCGGGGGTCTGGACACGGTGGTGTTGCAGATGATCAAGCCATCCACACCCAGCTGAAACCCATAAAGCATGGAATGCATGAATGCTAAAGCATAGCATTGGCCGTCAACACAAAAAGTGCATATGCTACATTGGGATGAGTGAATGAGGGTTTCATTGGCAGATCATAATGGCTTAGGTAGTAAAACGTCTACATGATTGAGGCAGATTCACCCTAGAAGATGTGCACAGTGCATGCTGTAATGCAGCATTGCATCACACCCTTAATGCTCAAACATTCTGACATTATATTTATTATTTTGATAGCTGTGTAACTGTGTGTCATATCTGATGTGTAATTCCATTTAACTGCCTGTCATATTCTACTCTGTTTGAAATATATATATAAATATAAATTGAAAGAAGCAGTGACTGTGGGATAAAAGTTATGGATTGAGGGTCAAATACACCAGGAGGTCCACGTGACAATAATCACATGCCACTCTGGAGATCTGTCAGGGATGAGTCAGAGAGTGACTGGAAGGTGTGGCTGAGAAGCATCAAATGGGTCTGTAATTCATCCAGTTACCAGAATGGTGCAGTGTTCCCTGCAGCAGGGTCTGAAATCTGCCTGGCTGCACTGACCTCAGTGATGATATCAGCTATGTCCTGCTTGCCCTGGGAGGTGAGATCAGGCGCAATCTTCACCAGAATGGGTGGCCGTCGCCCAGATTGTAAGCCATCCCGCTCTTTCAGAACCTGCATGAAATGGGAGAACCACAACTCAAACTACCTACTCACTATAAGGACAACTTAATGCTGATAAATCCGCCTTAGTGAGGAGACCTTGTAGTTTGACTGCATATTTGAACATGGTTCTCGTGCTCTGAATCACGGAAAAACAAGAGTTGTTTATAATTCTTTAACATGGCCTATACTGTAAGCAGGTTCTCTCACCGCGGCGGGACCCTCACCTTCTGCAGCAGGTGACGCAGTTCTTCCTTGCCTTGTAGATCCCTCAGCCCTGGAGTGTTGGGGCTGCTCACGTTCACTACCAGGTAGTCGGCCAGGGGTCCGAGTTTTCGCACCCCCTCCAGGTAGTCAGCTACCGCATCCTGAGACAGTTTGTTCTTGCCCAGGTTGATGCCAATAGGTTGACCAGCTAGGAAAAGACTTTGTCACATCTTTCTGTTGTGAACAGCTACATTGGGTGACCAGGAAACAAACCAAGACTATAATCCAAAGACTAACGACTTAAGGTTCAATCAGTCGGAACTGTTTTTTTTTTTTTACTTTGAGCCTGGAACCATTACCTTGTGTATGCTCTGCCTGGGTAACCTCCCTGGCTTTGAGTCTCTCTTGGACAGCAGTTAAGCCACAACTGTTAAAGCCATACCTTAAAAACACATACACACACAAAACTGACTCAAGCCAAGGTTTTTGGAATCATTTTTATCCCAGTTGCGTTTTGTCATTTTCTATTGTTTGTCTACTAGTTAAAATGACTGTCTCATTTCCCCCCAATGTAAAGCAGGCATTGCTTGACTAATACACAATGTAATATTCAATTTCTATTTTATTTTGGTTACTTAAAGTCTACCATTTAATAAACAGAGGGAGTCCGCTATAAGCATGGCAGTTATGTGTACTGTAAGAATAAGGGAAACAAATCACTTTTTGTGTCAGGTGACCTTTATATGGATTAAAAAATTACACTTGTCTACAAATTATGAAGTGATTCAGACAGGGCTTTACGGTTTGTAGAACATGTACTTTCAGATATGGCAGTAGATAGGGCAGCGTCAGTGTCATGACAGCATACCGGTTGATCACTGCCTGATCTACTGTCAGCCTAAACACGCGTGGTTTAGGGTTCCCATCCTGGGGCAGGGGAGTCACCGTGCCGACCTCCACAAACCCGAACCCCATACGGTACAGCCCATCCATCGCTTCCCCATGCTTGTCAAAGCCGGCCGCAATCCCAACCGGATTCTTAAATCGCTGGCCAAATACGTTCACTTCCTGAAAAGAAATGTGTAGAAATGGCCAGCAGGAAGGTGTTCAACAAGGCTTCTTTGGTCATCTGTAACACCTACTGCTCACAAAGAGATCACTGCATAACTTGGTATAACAAATACGTAAAGTATGACTGACCAGTGAGGCTGGATCCTGGAACCTACTGTATGGTACCAGACCCAGACTGATGAACCGTATTGCCATCACATGAGCCGTCTCGGCTCCCACGATTCTTTGCAGTGCAGGCACAAGCTGATTGGCATAGAATTGCTCATCACCTGCTGCCGTGAGGTATGAGACAAAGAGAAATCCACCAGTGCCCAGAACTTTTATGGAATCCTTTATAAGTCTCTGAAAAAGAAAAGAAAGAGCTTTTCAATAAAACTATACAATGGGTGCCACAATAATGGGTCGTATTAACCCTTTCATGCATGAATTATAAATATCTGAGTCAGGATTTGTTTCCTATGTGGTTTTATTTCTCTGAAGGGATGCAAAAAACACCTGTTAACTTTTTTTTCCAACATACTTTTATTCTAAAAGTTATTTACATGTCCACTTTAGTGAACTGCATGCATTTGGCAATATGTCATCAAAAACTAATGAATAGAACTGATTACGTGAAAAGTATGAAAATGTATCTGGTTTTAATTCTGTTGAACAGATATTTGTATATATTTCACGATATAAGGGTCTTCTAGAATACAAGGATTGGCAAGATATTCCTGCTGTGTTCAACTTTTCTGCCTGTCGGTCTGCCATCTTGGTTGAAACAAATTTTTAGTTACAAGTACTTGCCAGTGGGTGGAAGCCTATAGAGTGATGCAACAGCGTCCACTGTAGTGGCTGATATGCAGTTATACCATTGAGACCATTGCATTTCCAATAAAATGGCTGTTGAATAGCTGTCCACTGTAGTGACCACCATGCATGAAAGGGTTAAGTTGACGTCACTGTCCAAGGTACGCATAAATGAAAACGAGGCGGCGGCCATTTTTCCGGGGTCCGAGTGACAACAGCAGCAAGAAAACCCCGAATCTCAGTTTCTTCTGTAAACCTTCGGTTCGTACAAATCAAGGCAAAGAGACCGAAGAGCTGCCGGAAAACTTGGCTAATATCCATCGATCGAAAAAACTTCAACGACGATACTGTCAAGAAGTGGCACGTTCTGTGTTATGAGAATAGGCAGTATTTCAGTTAAATGCATTGAAAATAAGTATATAGTTTTTATAGCCACTGAGCCTGTGTAAAAGGGAGAACCAACTGGTGAACTTGGTCCCATTTGTATTTTTTGAGTGTATAGCTAAATAACTTTATCTTCGGCGCCCTACTGTAAGACAAAGCTGGCAATTCACGCATTATGATAATTTAAGAAAGCGCCTCATTGCGCCTGCATTTACACTTTATGGTTAACTGTGTGGTAATTTACTTTCTTCAAATGATAAGAAGAAATGCCTCAGTTCCATTTACCTGAAGAAAATACATCTTTTCATAGTTCTGAGCACTCGATATACATTTAGTTAATATGAAACTTTCTTTAACATTGAAAAGAACTACAGAACTTTATGCATCTGTGCGACAGACGTCTCCGACATATGTAAAATGGCCGTTACGCAGAAATCGTGACGTATACACATGAAACTTAATAAAACCCATTAGACAGAAAGGCAAACTTCCTAATTAGTCACTGAAACAGTTTAAGTGAAATATCCACAAAAATTATGTAAATAACAAGTTAGGGAACGGTGCGTACTAGGTGTAATAAAAAGGCCGTCATTTGAAGATTTATATTTTGTTCCTTTGTAGTTATACAGTTTGATAAATCAAAGATTATTCGAAATCTTTTTTTTCTAGCTAACTCGATTTAAAGTAAAATGTATAGATCTTATTACAAATTTAAAAATAACATGTATTTGATTATCTTTAATTATACAATGTGCAACGACTAAATACCTTTAAATGGCCCGCCATTGAAGTATTATGACAGAACAATACTGGAAGCGCTAGTACCCACGTTGAAATGAAGAGGAAAGATCACTTCCGGTACAGAAGTTGTCGCGATAGCTCGTTATCGACGTCACAGAATAAACGGAGCTTTAAGACGAGTCGAGTTTCGTTTGAGGGGCGGTTCAAATTTTGCGTAAAAATAGTTTAATGTAAATCCATTAAATAGTTTAATGAATACAATTGAAGTTTCAAAAGTGAACTGGATTTGTGTGGTGCACATACGTAGACAATTTCAGGTAAAGTTTTTTAACGATAGATTGTTTTTGTTACCACACATCTGGGCATGTTTATGGCCATTTACATGAGTTTTCCCATTGTATCCATCCATCCATCCATCCATCCATCCATTTTCCAACCCGCTTATCCTACTGGGTCGCGGGAGGTCCGGAGCCTATCCCGGAAGCAATGGGCACGAGGCAGAGAAGAACCCAGGATGGGGGGCCAGCCCATCGCAGGACACACTTACACACCATTCACTCACACATGCACACCTACGGCAATTTAGCAACTTGAATTAGCCTCAGCATATTTTTGGACTGTGGGGGAAACCCCACGACGACATGGGGAGAACATGCAAACTCCACACAAATGTAACCCAGGCGGAGATACGAACCCGGGTCCCAGAGGTGTGAGGCAACAGTGCTAACCACTTTGTTTTGGTAATTCTTTGTTTTTCTCTTTAGAGCACAGAGAACGTTTCTTGCTTACTAGCTAATTTCACCGTCAACCGGTAGTGAATAACAAGTTTAGAACAGGTGTTTTTATTAAAAATAATTGTTTCTTAACGAAGGATTTGTTTTTGATTTGAATAAATTTATTTCAAAGACAGGTTGGATTTTTCCATTTTTTTTTTGTGTGAGATGAAGCTACTTCACTGAAAGGAAGCTTTTTTTTACAAATCTTTACAAGGGGTGCCAATAATTGTGGAGGGCGCTGTACATATATACTTGTGTTTTAGGACAGTACTTGTTATATGTAGGCAACAATCTTCCCTGAATTACCTATTATGATTACATTAATTGCTTTGAATACTTAATGTGATAAGTGTTAACCATACTTTAATGGAAACACTCTCCCTTCCCTTTAGGTCTGCTGTGATGTTTGCAGCAGATGGTACCACCATGACTGCGTGCAGAATCCTTCTATTGATCAGGACTATATTTGTATGCACATAAGGAATTGTCAGTTTATTGGTTTTATGTTTTATGTAGGATTAATTTTGATTTATTTGACAATTTGACTAATTGTTTTCTAACATTATTATTCATAATAATAAGTGAATTTATGATTTTATTAAGCGTTTAGTTTGTAGTCATTGTTGGAATTGTTAATTGTATTTATTATTAAAGTTTCTGTGCCTTCACAAAATAATTTGCCAATTGAATCTCAGATGATATCTATAGGAAAACTTTAATGTTGAAATGAATAATTACAACTAGAACATTAAGTTAAGTTTCTACATTATATCCCATTTTATGCCCACTTGACAACAGCAAGGTCTGTTTCATAATCTGTGTAGGTACAGTGCATTACATGTGTTGTCATGAGGCAGCATATTCGTTTTTTTGGCATTCAAGATCATTGGCGTTCAAACTAATTTTAGCTGTGAATCATGATGCAAACTTGGTACTGTGACGCCCGGCCCGTCCGCTCCTCGTGTGTGCCACGCCCCCTAATTACCCACGTGTGATTTCCTGATCGTGCCCAGTCGTGTCTTGTTTTCTGCTGCCTTGTTCCGTGTATTTAAGTCCCTGTTTTGCATTAACCCCTTGTCTGTCATTGAAAGTGTTGCGTGAGACCTTGTTTCCTGTCCCGATCCCTCCATTAAACCCTGTTCGTCCCGCATCTTGCCTGCAACTTGCTTTTACTGCTCTTTGAGCTGCACCAACCACGCCTGCTCAGCACACCCGTCCGTCCTGCCGTGACAGGTACCAAAACATACATGACAAGTTTAGCAATTGATATTTACATTTCTTGAAAAGGGAGTCCTGACATAATGGAGGCCTCTGTATCTGTCTAACTGTAGATCACTCCATAAAACATTGTGATTCAGGGGAACCAAAATAATTTAAAATTGGATGTCCATTTTCCTGCAAAATGCAAAGGGGGTGCAATTCCTGGCAGGTGCCCTGCCGTGAAAGGCACACACCCCTGTATCTCTGTTTCTGGTGATTAGATCCTAAAATGCTTTGGACAGTACACACTGTATGGCAAAGAGTACTACCTGAGCAAATTTAATTGTTGTAGGACATACAGAGCCAGAATTCAAAGGGGGTGCAATTCCCGGCAGGTGCCCTGCCGTGAATGGCACCCCCCTGTATCTCTATCTCTGGTGATTAGATCCCAAAATGCTTTGGACAGTACACTCTATGTGGCAAAGTGTACTACTTGAGCAAATTTCATTTATGTAGGACATACAGAGCCAGAATTCAAAGGGGGTGCAATTCATAGCAGGTCCCCTAAAGTTATCTTAACAGATAGATTTGAAAAGGGTGCATACTCTTATGCTAAAGAACACACCCCCTTCCACCTCTGCATGTTCCTGTCAGTTTACCTCCTCCTAATATGCTTTTCATAAACCTGCACAATAGAAGAAGATCAATAAACAGAGCGAACTTTGTAAGGTACTAATAGCACAAGTACTGAGCCAGTTTCTTAAATACGAAACAAGTAAACTGCCGTAAAATGCACCCCCCCCCCCGACCCGCGCGCTGCACGTGATATGGCATTCATGAAATTAAGTAATTATTATCTATTTCTTTAAATATGTCGCTTGCTAGCAGCATTTCGTGATAGAATCAAAGGGGAGAATGGAAATGAATTTCCTGCCAGGTTAGCCGTCATAAAGATACTTTTTTTTTTTGTTTAGGTATTTCGGATCACTGTACCAGAACACTCTCTTCATTGTGGATAAAGATAATTACTAGATATGTATAGGGAATAATATTGTGTAATTTGCTTTGATTCTTAAAGCGAAGGACTTCCTTGTTCTCAAACTAGTAAACTGATGACGAGACTAATAAATCACCTACGTTCTCGTTCGGAGCTCATCGTTTACATATCACAGTTTATCAGTCTTATATGGGTTAAATGCAGCCTTCGTGAAGTGGGACAGTGGTCTTCTAAATGTGCAAACGGAATTTAATATTTCTGTTGCATATTTAGATTGACGGAACTACGTATTTTCCCACTTCGAATAGAAGAAAAGAGCGGTGCGCGCTCCCGACAGGGGGTGCATTTGACGGCAGGGGTGCAGAATTCGGCACAACACCTGCACCTATTTTTTCAAACTTCAAGCAGTGCGTTAAAGGTTGGAACAACGAGTAATTGGTATCGTGCATCAGTGCCTAAGTTCTTAGTAACAAGAGGGAAACTTCACCTACAAAAGAAGGAAGCAATAAGATCATCATTGTATATAAATATACGGTATTGTGTGTTAGGCATAACTTATTAGGATTTTTTTTATATATGCTGTCAAAAGGCAATTACACCTAGACTGTTATTGCATGGTACATGAAAGGTGTATATAACAAATAATGAAGACAGGGGATTTTGCATTTATCTGTCTTTTCAAATTCGACAGGGAAATTTTATTTATAATTCCCAATAACATTTACATTTTAACGTGGCATTGAGTAGCATTTTGGTATATTGCAGTTTTTTAATCAAGATAAATGTTTTTCTGGTTAAAAGACTCGTGTTAAATAGATGTAGCATGTAGTATGATGTACAATCATCAGAATGAGTAAAAAGGAAGAAAAACGTCAACCACAAACAAGTATAAATGTAGGCCACGACCAGTTTGTCCTGAGGTACCCATGACCACCATTGCATGCATGCATGAATGTTATTCTAACAAGCTTAGCAAGCAGAAAAACTGGTTATTAAGGCATTTTAAATATGAGGATGTTCTGGGATAAAGGCCAACTCTGCCCTTCTGAAACTAATCCCACCACACAACAGCCACAGTATATTTGTAACAGTATTACCAAATTCTTCCCCAGCCATTCCATTAAAACGCACCACTGAAAGACATTCTATACTATGGAATAACAAAGATTAAAGAAAAGAAATCCTAACATTCACACACAGCCAAGAAGCAGAAAGTCACAGTAACGGTCCTCTGGCAAAAGTATAATTTCTAATGGAAACAAGCAATCAATAAAGATGTGATGACCAGCTATCATTTTATTGTATTGGACATTATTAGTTTTCTTAGAGCAAAAGGCCATAGTCATGAAAAGTATCCATTAAAAAACAGATTTTTATAAAGATACTGATTTTGAAAATAAATCTGTACACGTTACTTCTATTCTGAATGTCAAGTATTTACTATTTAAGCACACTGTGCTGAAACTTTGTTTCCTACTGTTAGGGAGAGGATATTTATTTCAATTAAGTTAGGCTGGCATGTTTTTAGGATATCAAAGAGTTTTACTCGAAAAGGAGGGTCCAAGGGCTGTCACTACAGGGTTCTGAATCATCTCTTTGCAGGGACTGTAGTGTGAGAAGGGCCACTGAGTATAAAAGGGGGGGGGCGGGGGGGGATCAGGTCTTTTTCTTCAGATCCTCGAAGCGACGTGTCAGATCATCAAAATCAATGTCGTCTGAGGGTGCAGTGCTTCTGCCGATGGCTGCGACAGGAAGCGTGTCAGGAACAGAGGGGAGCTCGGGGAGGCCAGGGCTGTCAAACATCTGGGGGGAGGTGGGGCCGATGCCTAAGGAAGAGGTAAAATAATGCAATGAGATGCAGCATACATGATGGCTTGGGAGAGAGATTCTACCCCTGCAGCAAGGGCATAGGTTTGGTTTCAACATCGGTAGGGGACAAATCAGCCCCGATTCCCCTGCCCCCCTAAACACGCATGATACTCCCCCGATCCATGGCCAGATCTATGCTCTTGCCCTACAATGACCTTCATACCAATGTTTAAAAATGGGAAAAGGATTTTTTTTTCCCTTAGGACAAAACATGGGAAAATGTGCACTTACCTGTCACCTGGGAAGGAACAGGACTGTTGTTAAACAGGACATCCTTCTAAAACACAGAAATATTTACAAATTAAATACAGGAATACCATGCACACATTCCACTTGCTGCTTTTGGATACAGGCCCTGAAATGTTACATGATCAACCTTTTGTTCCCCTGGAATTTACACATTTTAGCCATGTTCAACTACTGAATATTATCATTTCAAGCAAAAGTGTTTTCAAGTTCAGTAAAAGTGTTTTCCTGTGAATTCCACAGGAATTAATATGACTCCTGAGAGCCCAAGAATACAATTTGTTTCAGGTAGTAGCTAATAGTTAACTGTCTATCTATCCTCTCCGTCAGCCTTGATATCTTGTCATTAACTGCTTTAGAGAACTGCACAGAAAAGCAGCGGAAAAAGCAAGGTGAAGGACAAGTTGTAATAAAAAGATCTTCCCTGAAGGCAGAATGGCTGGATCTCCTGTGGCTTTGGGAGCTTTCACTTACAGATTCATAGCTGGGGGGGTAGCTGGGCAGCTGGGGTGGTTGAAAAGCATTAAAGCCGGCAGGGCCAATCATGTGCTCTTGCTGCAAAATCAAGTTACACCAACGATCTTGTTGTGCTTGAAGCAGAAGAATGATGCTTATATAAACATGCAATAAATATCCAATTAAAAAAAGACGACTAATGACGCGGCATTGAAAGTCATAGTTAGACAAATAAGGCTGAAGGGTCTTCTTACTGAGCCTTTGGGCAGGGGGTAGCTGAAGCCTACTGGCATGGGCATAGGTATTGCTGAGGGTGGGGCAGTGAAGCCACCACCTCCTCCTCCACCTCCTGGCTTCTTGAAGTCATCCTTCACGTCAATAAGGTCGGCTTCCTCTGCTGCACAGACCTCAGGCTGTGGTGGGGGGTACATCAGGCCATTGCAGGTATATTGGGGGTGTACATATCAGGTCATATCACAGAGAGAGCAACTCAAAGAAGGAGAAACTCACATCAACCATGGCGTCTGGCTCATAAGGCACGTTGTAGTTCTTCGCAATCTCAATGAGGTAGCGTTCTACCAGAATCTTAGGCGGGGCTTCCACACTCAGTTTGTGAATGAGCTTAGAATGGAAACAGCAAATTAGCTGCCATTTTCAGAAAACATACAAAGGAACAGATAGTGTTCTAAGGATTTACATTTTAAAGAATCAACACAATGACTTGTCATTGCTTACCCTACTGTTGACTGTACCAATTTGGTTTGTCCTACACAGCTTGCCATACTCCTTGCTGTATTTTGCACATAGCTGGTCTGATACCTGCATTCATAGTCAAATGTGAACAAGAGCCAAGGGGCAGTGCCTGGAAAACTCCAGGTGAGTGCTACTTAAAAAAAAAACAGATAAATGATATGCAAAGGAAGAACAAAAATGTATTTCATGTCACCATCTTCATTCCTCTCTGCAGGTACTCACAGTCTTGAGTTCAGTAACTTCAGACTGCAAACGTGGAGCTGCCCAGATAAGTGTGGACACAGCCTCCTGAAGGCCTGGATCCAACTCCCTATCAAGGAGAAATAAAGAACCACCTGTCATGACAATGTGTTCACCTTAATTTTCAGTGGCAATCTGATTTACCCTTACTTACAGTTTGCACTTCCCTGCTGGATTGTATAGAGGAGTGTGACAACAAGCAATCGGTGCTTCAAAGAATCTCGAACTCACTTCATTGATTGGATGAGGCCAAAGCGGGCCAAGAGGAGGTCACAGTGCAGCTCTAGGATCTCCATGCCCTCCACCAGGTAATCTTCTCTGATTATGTGCTCAACCCTAATACGAGCTCGTTCATCTTTTCCAGATGACAAGTAATCCGCAATTTCCTTCCGTGCTTTCTGAGCTAGTTCAGCTGTGGGAAATGAGTAATATTACAATAAAACTAGGAGTACAGTCAACACTGTCACGGAACAGATCACTAATGTTACAGTACTTTAAATAAAAGTTGTTGAGTAACACTTATTACATGAAATACATTCATGAAACAAATGCGACATTTAATTTTGAAAAGCGCTGCCTGAGCATACTAGCCAAGAACAGATTTCACATTTGCAGTTTTGTCAATGGAATGCGGAAAAGGTTACTTACTTTTCTTCTTCTCCAATAGTTTGAGGCGATTAATGACCAAACGAAGGTTAACTTTAAGTCTATCAGCTTTGAATCCACCACCTAGCATGTTGGACAGCTGCCTGTGTACAGAAGTAAGAAACCTCGGTTACGGAACATGAGCCACACTTCTGTGCTGACAGGGTGGTATCACATTTATTTAGCCGTGTGGCGTATTTGCGGATCTTATAACAGCAAAACCGATTAATAATTCTAAATTACGCAAAACGATCAACTTAACAGTTACCAGTTTATAAGCTCTATCTTTTTCCTGGTTACCTGATAATGCTGCCAAGAAGTTTTTATTTTTCAAACCGCTCGACACCCTGAAAACCAAAATACAAGGTACCGTCATTAAACGATGGGTATTTTTATATTGAAGTTCACGATATGTGCAATAACTAACCGAAAATTATAGTATAAATATCAAAAATATCGCATTACCGATTCTTCCGAAACACAGGTAACTCCTGTTTTGATGAAGCGAATTTATTCTCTTCCGGTATTTTCCTACGTAGACACGCGTACGTGATTGACGTCACAAGGGCAGGACGCTGGGAAATCCCTGATCCCTCCAGTCGTATTACTACTGAAGATCTTTGAGGGTTTTAAGTTCTTTGACCTTTCAGTTTGGCGTTGTCATTATTCTTACACTTTTTCGTGCGCATGTGTGAATTGCAAATGAAAAGAAGAATTAGTAAGTATTAGTGTTGCACATACCCATCTACTGGTTTCTTTTATGTAGAAAAGAAACCAGTAGATGGGTATGTGCAACACTAATACTTACTAATCAGCTTGTAACGTGTACGATAAAGCCTTAGATACATGGAGCATTTACCAATTGCTCCGTAATTTAAATTACTTTATTTCCATTAGCTACTCTTGATTTAACTATATCAATGCAGCAGCAAAATCCAATGAATGATAGTATTTAGAAAATTAATGTCTGCTGTAGGGGTCAGTAAATCGCTGCTGCCCAATAGCTAACACATTACCATGGTAATTCGCCATGAAATAAGCCTCAATGAGTGAGTAAGCAGCTGTAACAAGTTTCCACCTTCTGGTTCTTACTGTAGTAATTACACGTTTATCTTATTCTTTTCAGTTGCAAGATAGAAGGATATACGTTTAACATACTTATTTTAAATTAATATTTTAATATAAATGTATTTTCTCAACAGGATACATTTATATTTTATAGAATCCCATCTGTAATGATATTGTACCAATCAAAAGTTTGGACACACTTGCTTTTTAATACATTGACTTTATTTAGCTATGTTATTCACGTTATAAGTGCAAAAAAAGCCTCGTGACAATGAAATATCAAATTGCAAGGACCAAGAGAAATGCTCAGTTCCTCATAGCCACCTTTTGCTTTGATGACAGCATTGCAGACTCTTGGCATTCTTTCAACCAACTTCCAGAAGTAGCCACCTAGAATGCTTTTCCAACAATCCTGAAGGAGTTTACAAAAATTGTGGGCGTAAATTGTATGCTTTACTCAGTCTGATTCAAATGATGCCAAACCAGCTCTGTAGGGTTAAGATCAGAGAATTCTTGAGGCCAGGTCAGCTGTAGTAGCATCGCCTTTCTTGTTCACAAGATAATTCTTGCATAACCTCAAAGTGTAATTAGGGTCATTATTTTATTGAAAAACAAATGACAGTCCAACCATGTGTAACGGAGCGTGCCCGAGCGGATAAATAGGTCAGAGCAGAAATATATACCGTTGCACAGAACTCGTCAAAAACTTCCTTTATTGCTTTACTTTTAAGCTGCCGGCAGGACAGAACGCGTCACAATCCCAAACAATACATCCTCTCACTGCAACGACGCCCACCCCACTTAGCCACGCACTTATTTAAAATGCTAGGCAATACCATTAATCACTCCCATATCAATCACTACCAAACACAAGCCTTTACTATTTTAAACATTTTCTTGCACAGTATACCCTCCAAAATCAATGTATTAATGCATAAAAACATCAGGTACCATGACGTGAATTCCATAACAAAAGTACCATACGACCCCCCTGCTCTAATGAGCTCTCCCACCGTACAGCGCGACCCGAGCATAGAAAACCTTCCTCCTACCTATGCTCCGGTTTCCTGGACCTCCCCGGAAGATTAAACCCATTAACTTACCACAAACATCAACAAAGTAAGTTATACCAAACCGACGCATGCCCTATCGTCTTCTGATCCTAATCAGTGGAAAAACCGTTGATTTACAATGACAGACGTGCTGCGCTGTCACACCATGAGTTCACCAGATGGGATGGCGTGTTGCGGCAAAATGCTGTGGTAATCATGCTGGTTCAGTGTGCCTTCCGTTTTGTAAAAATCTCCCACAGCATCTCCAGCAGAACAACCCCACACCATTGTATTACCTTCTCCATACATCGCAGTGGGGACACACATAGTAGCGTTATCTGATCACCTGCGAGTGTACTTACGGTACTCATATTAAGAAACACCCCAGATTTCCATTTTTCTAGTGTTCATTGGCTGTCTTCTTTTACCCAAACTGATCTTCTTATTTATGTCCCTCAGGTTTCATGCAGCAATTCTACCCTAAAGACTTGTTTCATATAATCTCTTCTGAACAGTTCATGTCGAGATGTTCTTGCTGCTAGAGCTTTGTGAAGCTTCAGCTGTAATCGGTGGTGCTGCGAAGCAGGGAAGTGTGGAAGTCAGAGCGGAAGGCAGACTGTTGGGGTTGTTTGCGAGTCCAGTCATTCTGTCCCTCAGCTCCGGCTTCCACGCTTCCCTGCATCCAGCAAACTGAATACCCCAAGTACCTCATATCTGATGACGGAAGGGGTTACCAGCACAGTGGGAGCCACCCGCCTTCAAGAGGAGAACTACTCCCTCCTGGATATCCATAAGTAGTGGAGGAGTAATCCCACAGTCTGGAGGATCCCCAAGGCAGAGGTTATCTTGTGGGAGGCAGGGAAGGTGCCCGTAAGACTCACCTTGGATGCGGATCCCAGGAGGCAGATAAGGTTCGGCGCTTAGTGTCTGATATCGCTCCTCCTGTCTGCCCTTGTCCTTCGCCATACTTGCCTTTTTGTTTTGGCTTCTTGCGGTCTTGTTTCCCTGCTCCTGTTTAGTTCAATAAACCACCTTTGTTCGCTAAACACCCGCCTTCAAGTCCTTCGTCTTGCATATTGTGACACATCCACTTGTGAAATCACTGAGTGTGCAGTTGCACAGTGATGGATTTAAACAGGTTAAAAAATCTGTTTCGTTCTTGGATGGTACTTCTATTGCAATGTATGTGCAATCAATAGCACTGACATTAGGAAAGCTGGACATTGAAGCAAATTGCATTGTAATGTTTGCTTGGACACCCACACTAGGTAAATCTAACATACTATCTTGACAGTCAGTTACAGTTTTTCTTGATTGCCTTGAACAAATTCTCAAATGAAAATGTTACTTCTCATAACCACATATCCAATCCTAATATGTAATCCTAACCACATGTATCGATTGGCCTAATTTATTAAGTTTAATCCTTCTCTCTTTTGCTGTGGACCTATGCTAAAGCTAGTCTTGATTTTTGCATACGTTCTTTGTGCTCTCGCCATCTCTGTTCACAATTTGTGTACCACTCGAACACGTCAGTATCAAAGACACAGGAGATGTAATGTTACTCTTGCACCTTTATGCAATTTTATTCTACTACTTCATCGGTTCGCTTAGCAGTGAAACAATCAATATTGCTAGACTCTAATGTGGAAAAAGTTGGGTAGCGTAAAGTCTCCAAGTAGGAATAGTTCATTACAGCTGGGACAGGGTGGAGGGGTCAAGTTTGTGCATTCTGAAAACTGGCACTAAAAATGCAAATAAACACATTGGTATAATTTAAATGATATATTATGTGATATCCTGGATTTCTCCAGGCGCTAAAACTAAATACAACTTTGATGTGCAACTGTCCCTTTTCTTTTCATATTTGTACGACTGCTGTGGACCGTTTGTGAATGTACAAACTTTTTTCCGTTATAAATTTATAAAGAAAATGTGTCTACATATTTTATTTATATAAATAAAATATATTTATATATATTTTCCCCTTCATATCAAGCCTTTGTAAATGGTCTCCCTTTTTCTATTTTAAAACATATTTACATGTAGAAATGACATTGATGTGCTGTGATGAAAATTCAACACTTATACATATTACTTCAAGTGCAGTGCAGAGTCTCTTATCCCCCAAAAAAGTACAAAAAAAAATCCAACTTGGATTTCTTCGCCTTTCAAAACATTCTCGCACACAGTTTTTGGGGGCAATTCTGGGCAGTTGGTATGATTCTTTTACCCACGGCTATTCTTTTATTGACTCCACTGCACTACACATCTGGTGCACTGTAATTGCTTATATAATTATTAGATTAAAAAAAAAAAAAGAATCAAAATCAGTGAAATACATTTTCTATCTAGGGGCCCTTATTTATATGTTATAGCTATATGTTATAGAATTCAACTATAACAATGGATGTGAAGAAACTTTCTAAGGTGATGATTAACTGGGGCAGGCTCACAAGGACGCAGGCTAGACATTACTTCAGTAAATATCGTGAACAATTCAATTCAAGTAGCAAATACACCAGATACCAGAAAAGAAAACGTCAGCTCTAGGACGTACTGAAGTGGATGAAAAGAAAACAGTTTGCTGCAAATCTAGGGCTTGTTCCTCTTTCTCGAGTGATATTATCATGGGATGTTTCTCTGATTTAGGAGAGGGGGAGGAGCAGCAAAGGGAGGGGGCGGATATGAAATGAAACAACATTTAAAAAGATGTCCACATTTGTCACAGAGGTTACCCAACATCTAACAAAGGCACACTCAGTTTTTATCAATCACAAAACGCATAAACCCTAGGCACACTGCAACTCAGCCAGCAGTCCCTGCAGTTTGCTTATAGTGTGAAGCGTTATTGTGCTATGTATGTAGTACACCGCGTCTACAATGTCAGGACACAGCTGGGCCAGTTACTTCCTGGCTATAGCCTTTTATCCTTTAATGTGTTTCCTTCCCATTGGCTTCATGGTAAAATTATGCTTCAAAGTTTACTGCCTCATACTAACATTGGATGTGTGAATTTTATTCATAATGTCAGATTTACCATCACACACACAAAAGTGAAAGCAGAGTGTGATATCCATATAAATATGCAGATTCAAGAAATTTCAAAACAAGTTTTCGCAAATCTTTGTTTCAAACTAAAAAGAACTGCGAGAGATATATGCACTACAATTTTAGGTGTAGATTTTGCATAAAAATTTGGGTACAAGTTGACTATCCTTCCTTGGCTGTAGTACAAACATTACATGACACCTGGGCTTTCAGATGCCAGTGACAAAATAGTTACCGATATCAGAAATTTATCATAAAGCAATGAAGATGGTTAACTGGCATAACTTTTTGTGTGGCATTAGGTGTCTATTAAGAATACCCTAGTAATTTAGCTAAGACTTAATATGTCATAAGTAATTAAGCAACAAATATTAAATGTTTTTTTTTTCTAAAAACACTCAGTATATGGTGACTGATGGAAATTCATGAGTAAAACAATTATAGGTCACCACAAGATCTGTCTTATGATTTTATGGTGTGTGTGTGTACTCATTACAATTATACCAACATTATGACATTATGCTGTAAATTTGAAGTGCTTATTAGACAGGCAGGTTGACTAAAGTACATATAAAAAGGGAAACGGGAGCCCGAATGGAGTCCCTTTCGCGAATACTTTCCAAGTAATTGGAGCCCGAATGGCGTTCACGTCGCACACCTTGCTACGGGCCGAGGAGAAATGGGAGCCCGAATGGCGTTCACGTCGCACACCTTCTTACGTGCCGGGAAGAAACAGAGCCAGAGGGAAGTCCATGTTGCATACCTTCCTACGGGCTTCACAGAAACTGAGCCCCAATGGTGTCCAAGTCGTACGCCTTCATTCTGCCCTAGAAGAAACTGAGCCCGAATGGAATCCATTCACCGTCTTGAAGTATCCCTCCGCCTACAGGGGTGTTCTCAGGCTGGCCCGGCCGCCATTTTGAATGTCAAGTTTGCTCCTTCCTCTGTCGCAAATAGAGAAGATTCCAGTTTCCTTTTGGTGTCACTACGCCCGGTGAGTTCTACACACGCAGAAATGGGGCGGTTAATTGTCTCACCTCTCCGCGAGATGTGTGATATATTTATACAAGAGCACGTTTGTTTTTTCGTGTAGGTTTGGCAGCTAGTTCAACACCGGGGGGGGGAGTTGTCTCTGGGAAATCGTTCAGTGTAGCTAGCTGGCTAGTGCTACCCCAGGCAGACATTAGCGGAGATTTAACGGTATAAAGTGGTTAACTGAAGAATTGGACGGCCTACATTGCACTGCTAGATCTTTCTGGTAGATTGACCAAGTTGTACTGTCTCCATATTAGATTATATCTTTAAAAGGGAGGGTTGTGAGAGAGGCCCCGGTAGACGTTAACCCGCCTGTGAGAGTACGTAGTATTACCTGCTGGCTCTTGCTGCCGGAAAATGCAGTTTCTATAGAGGTCGGCCTGGGACATCGTCAGTTATTAACCCGAGTAGATGTGTTAGCAGCAGCAGTATTGCAGCATTTGCAGTTCAACGATACGCTAGTTTGACTTAGACCTGCTATCCCTGAGGAGTGAACGCAGATGACTTGTGAGCAGGTCCGCTAAGCTAACCTGAAGTAGTTAACGTGCCTGCTTACCTGTCTGCCTGCGTGGCTTTTTTATTCAGTGAGTATTTTAGCCGGGGGGTTAGCTCTAGGGATGTAATAGCTAACCAATTTTAACGGACCGGTTTAGTGGAAACAGGTGTGTGAATGAATTAAACATCGCTTGTCGTTCAGCTACCTAAATTTGGGATTTTTTTATCTCGCATTTCCTACTTGTTTCTGCAGCAAGTACTGGCATTATTGCGTGACTGTTGTATAGTTTCTGATCTTCTTAAGCTGGCTGTATAAACAAATTAGGTCGTTATAAAAAGCAGCCAGAAAGACCGACACAATATTTTACAAAGAAGAGAGAGACTTTTGTGATTAAACTAACCGATAACGATGAATTAGTGTATCTGAACTGATCTCGATGATACTAGTTTGATAACTTGTCTATAGGCCAGTTGATGAATGGGAATGTTTTTTAAATGGTTGAGTTCTATGATTCTTGTATGAGACCTACTTCAGGATTCATTTGAAAAGGTTTGACAGTTATGTCACATATAATTGACTCATAGAATATAATATTAATATAATAATTGACTGACCATAACAAATCTACCCAGGCCAACCATCCATCTACCATACTTGCTCTTTCAGTACACAGTAGTAGTGTGTACCCATGCCACTTTTTTTTTAAAATAATGCTACTAGAATTTAATGAGTTGGAGACCAACATATACAGCATCAACTACTAGTAATGTCTTCACTAATCCTCCTAGTTTACACTTCCCTGATAAATGTGGTCGTCATTAGTGCGCTGCGTCCTGTCACTCCGCAGGGACTGTTAACACACCAGATACGTTTTTATTTGTTTCTCGTTGACGGGTGGCCTGCACTCTCAGTGTGCGGCTGCTTCCTCCTAAATTAGTTGCTGATGCAACGGTGATTTGACCTGGCGTATGTCTCACGCTGCGATTGTGAGGGTACAGCGTGCTGAATGCCACGCAGATCATGGTGAAGCTTCTTGACTTTATGCTGCTGACAGGGTGTCTGGCTGCAAAGTTCTGCAGAGCCCAGCGAGCTCGCTCAGCTCTGCTACAGCGAAATAGCTTATGCCCCCTCTGTGTCTTTCTATGTTAAACCAGGCTTGGTGCTTAACACTGAACATACACTTGGAACCTCTAAGTCATGCCTCTGATGTGATGTTTGCCACCTTCAGAAAGTGTCTGCACATTGTGGTCATTTATAAATGCTTGTTCTTTCAGGAAAAATATGTACATCAGATTTGTTGTTAATTTTTAGAATTCCACTAAAATCACTAAAAGTGTCATTACCAGACATTTAGGAATAACTGAAAAAAATATATACTTTTAGATCACTCTTTTTCTACGGTAATAAATTATACTATGCAACTTTTTAGTAAACACTTTCAGCTAGGTGTTGTGTGTTAAAGAGGAAAAAAAAAATCACCGGACACCTGAGCCTTTCTGATATAGCACATCCAGCCTGGTGATACCAAGGCAGAGGGGAACTGTAACACAACTTTAACGTTTTACATGTGTATTGTCTGTCATTAACTAGAATGTTTCATGGATATGCCTTGACACTTGTGCTATGAAAGAAGAGATGGAAGAAATGAATCTTACAGCTAAGCATGTGGTTGATGAATCTTTTATTGGGGTCTGTGGTTTGAAACCTTAGTGCTTGCCCCATTAAATGGAATGGAATTTCAGCGCGCTTTCATTTCAGATTAAACTATATGCTGCAACTATATAAAGTCCCCTGGGGTTTATTTAGTAATATATAAAACAAATATTCTTTTTGAACCCATAAGTCTGGGAGGAAAGTCACTTTTTTAAAGTTGAGGAAACAATATGAAAATGCATATACGGTTAAGATACTCTAAATAGATATACTTAATATCCTAACCTTCTAAGATGTCATGCAGGTACATCCATACGTTTTATGTAACTGTCAAAGATAGCATTAAGCATCATTTTTATATTATACTGTGGACTTCAATTGATAGGTGTTATTATTTATTTATCTTTTCAAAAAGAGGATGCCAGCTCCAATCAGACTACGGGAGCTAATCCGGACCATCCGGACTGCTCGGACCCAGGCAGAAGAACGGGAAATGATCCAGAAAGAATGTGCTGCTATTAGATCTTCTTTCCGAGAGGAGGATAACACATACCGCTGTAGAAATGTTGCTAAGCTTCTGTACATGCACATGCTGGGCTACCCAGCACACTTTGGACAAGTAAGTGGTGGGACTTGGTTAGTCTGACAGGCCTTAAGCACTTCTGCTTCTGTGCCAAAAGTAATATATTAAACATAAATCTCATTTCCTTTTAGTGTTCATTGTGCTGTGACTTAAATTACAAAGTGATGATTCTGTCTTTCAGCTGGAATGCCTGAAATTGATTGCATCTCAGAAGTTTACAGACAAGAGGATAGGGTATCTAGGTGCCATGCTGCTGCTAGATGAGAGACAGGATGTGCATCTCCTAATGACGAACTGCATCAAGAAGTAAGGAACTGTTCTCTTCAGTGGAATTCCATTTTCACATTCTTTTCTGAATCATCTAAATTTGCCTAACTGGTGTTAAATTATAATTTTTCTGCCTTAAGTAAACAACATCTTTTGGTTACGCTTCTGCTTGCCTGTTTCTCTTCCTTTCACCAGCGATCTCAATCACAGCACACAGTATGTCCAGGGCGTGGCCTTGTGCACCCTGGGTTGCATGGGCTCAGCAGAGATGTGTCGTGATCTGGCCGGAGAAGTGGAAAAGCTCCTCAAGACGTCAAATTCCTACCTAAGAAAAAAGGTGTCATTGCAGCACAACCTCGCTTGTTGCACATAAAACTGCACTGTCTGCAAAGTAGTCAACTGTTGTTGCTCAACTTCTTTGATTTGCAGAATTTGCCAGTTGTGGGTTATGTTTGCTACCTGACAGTTTGGGCTGTGGATATTTAAACTGCATGATGTTCATTATTTATTTTCCTGTGGTGTTTTTGAGAGCTGATGTAGTGGAAGGCTGAACAGCTACGGTACTGTGTGCAAGTCTTAGGCTGGCAGAGAAAACTGTTTTTTGTTGGTGTAAGTTTTATATCTGTCAAAGTGTGTTTAGCTGTTTTAAAACCTCTCCTGACATCACCCTAGTATTGTAGGGAGGTATATGGCTCTGCAGGTTAGGTCTCTCTCACATGGTTTCCAGTTCAGATCATGTGGTTGGCAGAGTGATGCCACTGCTGGGTCCTTAAGTAAGGCCCTTAACCTCAGTTGCACCAGGGACTGTCTGACCCTCTTTCTAAATCGTATGTTGCTTTAGATAGAAGCGTCAGCTAAATACAGTCACCCTTTCAGATTTGCAGAGGCCCCCTGGGCACCCCAACAGGTGGCTGCCCTTTGCGGACAGCTTGCTCTTCAAAAGAGCAAGTTGAGGGAGGTGTAAAAATGAATTTCCCCACGGGGACAATAAAGGATCAATTATCAAAGGTGGAAGATCCTGGCAAATGTGAAAATCGATGACTAATATTAATATTTAGTTTGCACTTGGACTCACTATTAAATTACACTAATATTTATGTGTAATGTGATTTTATATGATATAGATCGATATAAAAATTGATCACAAAAAGGTCTATAATGTGATCTACTTAGATTTCCAGAAGGCCTTTGATGTTGTCCCCCACAAACGGTTCTTGCTTAAACTCAAAGCCACAGGGATATTAGGAACTGTAGCAGCTTGGATCAAAAACTGGTTAGCAGACAGGAAGCAGAGAGTAGTTATTAGAGGCACAATGTCACAGTCGGCCTGCGTTCATAGGGGGTACCGCAGGGCTCAATTTTAGGACCACTATTGTTCCTAATTTACATTAATAATATTGACACCAATATATACAGTAAACTGAAATAAAGGTAGCTGATTACGAGAAAGATCTCGGTGTGTATGTTGATGCTTCCATGTCCCACTCTTGCCAGTGTGTGGAAGCAATAAAAAAGGCCAATAGAATGTTGGGTTACATCTCTAGGTGTATGGAGTTTAAGTCAAGGGAAGTGATGCTACGATTATATAATTCCTTGGTAAGACCCCACCTAGAATATTGTGTGCAGGTTTGGTCACCATACCTTAAGAAGGACATTGCTGCTTTGGAAAAGGTGGAATGTAGGACTACGAGAATGATTCCTGGTCTTAGAGGAATGTCTTATGAGGAGAGGTTAACTGAGCTGAATCTGTTTAGTCTCAAGCAAAGGAGACTAAGAGGGGACATGCATATAAGATTCTAACAGGTCTGGATGCTGTTCAGTCAAATGGCTATTTCAATATTAGTTTAAATACTAGAACTCGTGGCCATAAGTGGAATTATTGGAATTATGGAAACATTTTAAAACGAATTTGAGGAAGCACTTTTTTACGCAGCGTGTAGAGTATGGAATAGTCTTCCTACTAATGTAGCACAAGCTAAAACCCTGGGTTCCTTTAAATCAGAGTTCCTTTAAATAAGATTTTAACAACTGTGAGCTATGGTATTAGTTAAGTTCTCCCCAAACGAGCTTGATGGGCCGAATGTCCTCGTTTCGTTTGTATATTTCTTATGTTCTTATGTTGTTGTTTATATATTTTTAAGTTATGCGTTGTCCATGAGTTTCTGCGATCTTTCGGCAACCGAAAATTTTCCCATTTCATTGTTCATGACCAACTGGCAAATAACCAAAACTATGAGTGTCAAACTGACACATATGGAAGGGTGAATGTAAATGCAATGTAAACCATTGACTCAAACATACACTATGCCTAGCTAATCAGTACCACATCAAGTTTTTTTATTAATTTGGTGGTGAAATTTAACAGATACATGGAATATATTTTGCACAGTGTTTGTGTGCGTTCATGTTTATAACAGCATGACTTGTTTCACTGCAGGCAGCATTGTGTGCAGTCCATGTGATCCGGAAGGTGCCTGAGCTAATGGAAATGTTTCTTCCAGCGACAAAAAACCTACTGAACGAGAAGAATCATGGTGAGACATCAGAATGGGTGATGATGGGTGTTTAACTGTCACCTCAGACCTGTCTTTGCCAAGGGCCCTGGTGGGACTACTCATATCTTGACAGATCTACCCTGGTCTTCTCATGTTGATGTTGTAATAAGTGACTTTCCTCGTTTGCTTGACAGCACCGGGGGGTCTGATATGTGGGTGAGCTAATCTGCGTGCGGCGCCTCCTCGTTTCAGGTGTCCTGCACACGTCTGTCGTTTTGCTCACAGAGATGTGTGAGCGGAGCCCCGACATGCTGGCACATTTCCGGAAGGTACGGCATGGCTCTCTGCCCCTCATACGCCTTTGCCTCTCCTTTCCCTCTGCCCAGAGGCACTGCTCGTTTCGGGGTTTGATACCTCAGTTCCAGCGCGTTCTCTTTACTCAGTAAGAGTTCTTGAGATTTCGGGAATTCCATTTCCAGTTACCAAAAGACCGTAGATCTGTCTCATTGCTTTAAAGCAGGATTTCCCAGAGCCAGAAGGGAGCAAAAACTGGTTGTGGGTCCCCAAGGACTGGATTTGGAAATTCTGATTTAAATTCATGATCCTGGGTCTGTGGATGCACAGCTAGGCTATATTGAAACACAGGGTTGCATATGTGTGAAGCCGGACTGACACAGCTCCGGTCTCTGCCCTCTATACAAGCTGTCAGCTGAGATGAATCAGTCGCTGTACCTCCTTTAAATTTCTCTCTAAGTAAAACTTTTCCGGTTCTTCCTAACATCTACCTCATTTTTCTGTCATTTGTCTTTGTTACAATTCCTGCATTGTGTTAGAATGAGAAGGTAAGAGGACGTTTGGTTGATTGTTGGTGCATGCCCATGCCAAGATATTTAAGGTCATTGTAGGTGTAGTGCAATTTTTGTGGAAGTATTGTTTATTACTTTGGAAAGTCACTTATTCTGTTGTCTTTGCCAATCTTGGCAGGCTTTATATGTTTATTTGCTTATTTATTTGTAATACATGCATTCTTGGCCATTATACAGTCTTTTCACTTCAGCAAATCATTTTATGACTGTATAATTACATTCGCATTCAACTGAATGGCAATTTGCATAAGTATGCTCAGTTAATTAAATTGGATAGTTAGGAGTCATAGATTACATTTCACAATTTGGCTATTTTATTTGGCGCTTTTATTTGTAGCAATAGTAACGTCAGTAATATTTAAATAGAATTATCTTTAAACATCTTTAGAAAAAATAAATTTAATTTAACATTATACCAACATTGCTTTTATAAGCGGTATACGTCTATAAGAATCTAACCTCTAAAGAGTGCATTTTATAACATTTCCATAGACAAAGACTTGCTGAGTAAAAAGTTTTTACAGCAAATAACAATGGATATTTACGAATAGATGGTTTACAAGGTATAAATGTTTAATTTACAGGACATGTCAATGACCGTCCTTCTGGCAACATTATACAGCTGTGTATTTATTTTCATGAGCAATATCTGTGTTTTGATGTGTCCTCAAACAGTTCCATTATCACAGACTCTGCCTCTGTTGCTCATATTTCAGTTGGTCCCGCAGCTGGTCAGAATTCTTAAGAACCTCATCATGTCGGGCTACTCACCAGAACATGATGTGTCTGGTATCAGCGACCCATTCCTGCAGGTAATAGGCCTCGACTCTGCCTACAGTTCGCATTCAATAAATACATTTGTTTTAGGAGCGATCAGTGACATTTGCCGTTTCAGGTGAGAATATTGAGGTTGCTAAGAATTCTGGGAAAAGGCGATGACGACTCCAGTGAAGCCATGAATGACATCCTTGCACAGGTGTGATTTATCACTTTGTTTTTCTTCATATTTTTTCACGAACCTACCAAAATTAAGTTGTACAGCGGTTAGGTTTCACACATTCGGTGCCCACCATAGCAAATCATCTTCTCTACCTTTTCTAGGTTGCAACCAACACGGAGACGAGTAAAAATGTTGGCAACGCCATCCTCTACGAAACAGTGCTGACCATTATGGACATCAAATCAGAAAGCGGACTGAGGGTCAGACTGTCTCTATTCTCTTTGGGGGCGGGGGCAAGCACATATACAGTAACTTTTCATTTGTAAATTTGTAGAGATGTGTGCATTGAAAAGTCAAACTCCATTTTTTATGTAGGTATTGGCAATTAACATCTTGGGGCGCTTCCTACTAAACAATGACAAAAACATCAGGTGAGTGATTTAGAGCGTGAGGTTAATTAGAAACTGAGTAGATGTGTGGGCAAAACATGATGCACTTTTTTTTTTTCTTGGTTCAGATATGTAGCACTAACATCCCTGTTGAAGACCGTACAGACTGACCACAATGCTGTGCAAAGGCATAGAAGCACTATTGTAGACTGCCTGAAGGACCTTGATGTGTCCATCAAAAGGTAAGAAAGACAGATGCGGTCATCATTGCGAGATACTCCTGTGATCTGTGGACGAGCCTCTGTGACCGTTGGAAGGCTGACAGTTTGGTGCTTTCCCCAGACGAGCGATGGAGCTCAGCTTTGCGCTTGTGAATGGAAACAACGTCCGTGGGATGATGAAGGAACTACTTCACTTCCTGGACATGTGTGACCCTGAATTTAAAGCTGATTGTGCGTCAGGAATCTTCCTCGCTGCAGAAAAGTAAGGTTTTTATCCATGAAGAAAGTTAAAACGTTAGGAGGTTGGGTATTGTGGAGCGTACGATATGAAACCACACCCTTGTGCAAATTAATTGAAACAAGTAATAATTTTTCACGATATGATTTTGTTTCATTCTGGAAAGCCAACATTGTGCTTTCATTACTTTTTCAATTGGTTGGGGTTACATCATCAAACACAGGAAATTTCATCATTGTTACATTTTCTGACTGGTCAGGCGTCTTCAGCATGATCTTGCCCTGTGCCGTATGTCAAAAATGTTTAGGAATTTTATCAACAAGAAGAAAACTTTTTAATTGGCCTGTAAACTCTGGATTTAAACCCTATATAGAATCTGTGGTCAATCTGTAAGCAGTGCCTTCGTGGGATGGACTGTAACACCAAAGATAAGCTTATTCAGGCGTTAATTCAAGTGTGGTACTGGAACCCCAAAATCATTAAAGTCTGCTCAGAATTGTTGGATTGTATGTCCAATCGCATCCAAATGCTACTGGAATAAAAAAACTCAAGGAGGTCATATTATATGTTGAAATGTTGATACGTTGAATTTGTTTCAATTAATTTGTCACAGTTCTGTAAGATATACAGGTTCTTAATATTTATTAAATTGTTCCATGATAAGTATACTGTATGTTTAACTCCCTTTGACTACTCAGTACCCAATTCAGCTTTTTTTTTATTTAAAAAAAAAAAAAACTGTAGTTCTTTATGGTCAAGAACAATGTTGTATGTCCTTGCTTGTTGTAAAAGTAGATAAATCTGCGTTCCCTCTAACGTTGCACTTACTTTATCATAAGTGGTGTGTAGTTGTTATGTAGCTTCTCCTCCAGTACTTCTTACACTTGTTTGGCCAGTGACTGAGGCTCAACCTACAAGCACATATACCCCGTTGACTTCGTAATGTCTTCTGCTGCGTTGACTTCTCTCTTTGTGTTTTGCTTACAGGTATGCACCCTCAAAAAGATGGCACATAGACACCATTATGAAGGTCTTGACAACGGTATGATTCCTGCTGGTTTAGGGATTGTCTGAAATGTCACAGTGTGTGTGTTATTGCTGTACAATATTGTTATACTGTATGTAAGATTTGATGGATGATTATTTATGGAATGATCCCTGAACTGTAAGCATAAAGACGAATCTCAAAGCAGCGACAGCAGCTTATGTTTGTCTAAATGACACGCACCTCAGGTAAATGCGGCTCTATTCTTCACTTAGGCGGGCAGTTATGTTCGAGACGATTCTGTGCCCAACCTCATACAGCTGATCACCAACAGTGTGGAGATGCATTCATACACAGTGCAGAGGCTATACAAAGCCGTGCTGGACGACATCTCGCAAGTAAGTGGCTGAAAAACCTGTTCTATGAGCATTGCAGAACGGAAACATGTCCATGCGGATTATTTGTTAGGATGTGACAAAAGTGTGTGTGTGTGGGGGGGGGGGGGGGGTATCTGTCACCTTTGACGTACTTTGACGTGCTTTCTCTTGCTGACCCTGTGTGAGTGTCAGCCTTGCAGTTATGAGACTGATGCGGTATTGCCCCAGTTTGCTGTTTTTTTTTTTTTTCCCTTTTGATTGTCGTAATGTGAAGATGTGTTGGGGTTTTTGGAACAACAAGCACCGCAAACTGCATGCAAGCGACACTTTGCAGTCTTGACATCTCCAGGAATACATCTCGGCTTGCCATCACAGTGCCATCAGTTGTTGGGGATGAATCATCTGCGTGTTATTGCACAGATGGGGGATGACAGATTGCTTTTTAAAAACGGAATATCAAAATGCTTCAGCATGGCCCCACACCATGCTGACACCCCCCGGGGGCTTTGTGTTCTCTCTCTAATCTGTCTTGATCTTTATTTTTCTTGTCAAAGTCATCCGAAAGTTGCCCTTCTCGATAGCTTAAGAAGAAGCAAAAGGTGTCTTGCATATGGCACTGAACTTGTGCTTCTATTTGCTGTTTTCTGTTTCTTATCTTCAGCAGCCCTTGGTACAGGTGGCATCCTGGTGTATGGGCGAGTATGGTGACCTACTGGTGTCGGGTCAGTGTGAAGAGGAGGAGCCCATCCACGTACGTACCCCGTGCTGCTGCTTGGTTAGTCAGTCTTTCCTACATCTCCGGCCTGACTTCAGTGTCTTCTGTCTACTGTGAATTACACACAGGTCACAGAAGATGAGGTGCTGGATGTTTTGGAAGGCATCCTTGTGTCCAATCTGTCTTCACCGATAACTCGGGGCTATGCACTCACAGCAATTATGAAGCTCTCCACGCGTTTCAGCAGTGTGAAGTATGAACTTTTACTGCTGTGACTGTGACATAACTTTTCTCACTCTGTTTTCTCTGCTCAATCAGATGTCATTTTCCCCATGTGTGTGTTTGTGTGCTTGCAGTCGAATCAAGCGGGTTGTGTCAATATATGGGAGCAGCATCGACGTGGAGCTCCAGCAGAGGGCTGTGGAGTACAATGCGCTTTTCAAGAAATATGACCACATGAGGTATGTCACAATCACATCACTCTCCTATCACGCTGTGATTGTTGTCCTTGGCTCTTCCTCAGTTGGTTTTCTGTGGCTCTTTACTGTAATGTGCTCTTTAATTGACAAAATGTAAACAGGTTTAGTTGTGTAATATAGCTCAGTGTTACTGTTTCCACTTTTTCCTTTTTCCTACTTTTGGAGGGGGGAAAAACACTAAATATTGTCCTTATGTGAACTCGCATGCCGGTGTTTAATATGTGTGCAGGGACTCACACATACTTGTTTAAATTCGCTGTGTAAGACAGGACTTTCTTTGAAATGGCCAGTGTGAGATGCCGGAATGGCTGTGGTTCAGTAATAATGTTATCATGTTCACATTGTATGTATTGCAGCTTTTTTTGTAAATTATATGCATGACAAAGTTCTGTCAGCCCTCTCACTTTCCATGACTGCCTACCACCTATGAGAATTGTACAGTCGATCTATGATTTGACCCTGAAGTCCCCATTGCTCCCCCCACCCTGTTTTGTTCTTTTGCCTGAAGGTCTGCCTTATTAGAACGAATGCCTATCATGGAAAAAACCACCACCAATGGCCCTACAGAGATACTGCACACCAATGGAGAGGCAGAGCCTTCAGTTCGGGACTCCAAACACCCGCCCAGCATCCCGCAGCCTTCTTCCCAAGTGAGGGAAATGTAATCTCATAGCCAGCATGGGTCCAGCATGTGCTACTCACTGGGGTGCAAATCTGTTACTGTTACTGAGTGGTCAGTGACTGTGCCTTACTCAGTTTTGGAACATGCCATTCTTGCATTAAATGCATGATTTGTTTAATTATTGCCCACTGAGTCAGCTCATTTATTGACACCTTCACTATGGCATTTTAAATTATACTGCTTTAATGCTGTGAATCTTGTCTTTGCTGAAGGCTAATGATCTGCTAGACCTTCTGGGAGGGAACGACGTAGTGCCTGTGATCCAGACTGAGCTGCCCACGAAACCAGCCTCCTCTGGTGGGGAGTTATTGGACCTTCTGGGGGACCTTTCGCTCTCAGGTAGGATGGAGTCCTGCTTCTCTGCCACGCCTCCTGTGCTATGCTTGGTGTTTCTGGTATTTGTCCTCAGAGTAGCTCCTGACAAACTATTTTAAGGTGATCTAGTTATGACCTGATTTACAGCAAAATGTTCGTTAGACTTTGAAATCAGCTACTTGAATCATGTGGATCCTCGTAATCTAGTCTCTGATGTGCATCGGGAGGTTTTTGTATGTGTCGCGCATGGTGATGAGGCAGGAATGTTATTCTGGGAAAGAGGCGTATGTACCTGTGAAAGCAATGCTTCTACCAACGTAAATGGCAGGCTATTAGGGGAGTGATTAATTTAACTGAACTGTATCTTCGCATCCTGAAGAGAATGTTATTGAGAAACAAGTTTCTTGCACAGCAGCGGAGAGACATCCTGTCTACCTCGCTTATCCCATTTCCCATGCTCCGCCTTCCCCTTGCTCTGGCTGCTGTAAACTGGGAGGCTTCCTCCCGATTCCTCAGCATTTTCTGGTGCATCACTGAAGCCAACTGCTGTGCTCTGCTGCTCCCATGGAGCCTTTGACTTGGGGGATGCTGGGGGGTTGGGCATGCGTGGGCTGTAGCGAGACCCGAGTGTAGAATCTGTCCCAGCTGGACACAGATGGCTGCCACGTGTCAGCAATGGATGGTTCCATGCCACCCTCCTGCCAAATTAGACACTCTAAGCTTGTTGTGTTTGTGAAGTGAGCCTGCAGGATTTGCCAGCTGTGCTGGCTATAAAACGGACTTTGATGGTGCAGTTCAGTTATAATATCTGTCAGGTTTAATGACCCAATTGCTGAAAGACAATATTTAGAAGTTGCCCAGAAAGTCATTTTTGAGCCTAAAAATGCGTATTATTCCATGCTGTTATATTGCCCTGCTGCAACGAAAAGGTGTGTTCTGCTCCAAACCTAGGTGTCCCAGCCCCTGCTGCTCCCATCTCTGTCTCCCAGCCCGCCTTCCTGCTGGACGGCATCTCCTCCCAGCCCCTTTTTAATGATGTTGCAGGAGGTGAGAGTGGCACCTTGCACACAGCCATTGTGGGTCATAAGTTTGCCGGGAAATGTCCCCATATTTGTTCTCTAGCAGGCAGTACAGTCACTTAGGTTTAATATTATATGAATTCTTGATTCCCTATAGTGCAAGGATTTTAGTAGCCATTTAATCAGTGTTACTCAGTGTATAATGTATTTGTTTTCCCCCATTTTTAGCCATTCCACCAATGACAGCCTACAATAAAAATGGACTGAAAATAGACTTCACATTTGAAAGGTCCAATTCAAATCCCAATGTGTCCGTTATTACCATCCATGCGTCCAACTTGACTGAGGTAGACATGGCTGATTTCGTATTCCAAGCTGCAGTACCAAAGGTGAGGTGTCTGTCCCTGTAATTACAGTGCTGAGAATTACCGTACTACTACCCAAACAGACAAAAAATTTGAGTGCCAATAAATGATGGGCAATTTAGCAGGAAATATTAACTAACATTGCTTTTCTCAGACCTTCCAGCTGCAGCTCCTTTCCCCCAGCGGTAATGTTGTTCCTGCACTCAACAAGGGAACTGTCACACAGGTGATCAAGGTGCTGAACCCACAGAAGGTACGTGCTGTTCCCCCACAGAGCATGTAGAGCTTATTTTAAATTACTTGCTGGGAGAGTAATCATTGATATATTATTTATTTATTTATTTAATTCCCAGCAACAACTGCGCATGAGGATCAAACTGACTTATACCCATAAAGGGTCTTCGGTTCAAGACCTGGCAGAGGTCAACAATTTCCCCACTCAGTCCTGGCAGTGAAGGGTTGGCTCTTTGCTCTCAAAGACCCCTCCTCCCCCACCTGCTAAATGAACTATGGAAAAGACTGCCCCCCCGCCCAAACTGTGATGTCAGCACAGACTGGTACCCTGAGGTGGCCCGGGGGAAACAGGATTCCTTCAGACACAAAATGATGATGATGCGTCTGACGATTAGTTCAGCAAAAGTATGTGACGACATATCCATTTAGCGAGTGCGACGGGTGTCAGTGCCGTCCCCAATGTCCACCTCATCTAGGCACTACTCTGACACAGGCAAACCCGTGCTGCTGCCAGGGAGGCATGCAGAGCCTGGAGCTGCTTCATATCAGCAGTTCCTCTGCTAAAAGGAGTCCCTTTCATGTTTTTAGCAGTTGTCTGTCTAACTAAATTGTCAGGATGCCTTTTATTTCTTCTTGTTTAATGTCCCCTCCAGAAATGAAATACAGCAGAAGGTTAGTTTTTTGCACTTTAATCACTTCTCCCTGTGTACTGTGGGGAATTACGATGTGGCTGTGGGGTTTCTGGCTCTTTCTGGGTTTTGTGGTATGTCATTTATTCTCCAGTTTGGTGTCTTGGTCTTAATTTCTGTAATAAAAATCAGCCATCTTCACGCTAAGTACAACCCTTTTGGTCCAAATACTATGCTTCTGTTTTTTTTTTGGCATGTTCATATAAAACTGACTTATTCAGCCTAACTTAACCAGTCGCAGATTGTCAGTGTTTTGGCTGAAAATTCAGTCTTGCATTCTTGTAGCAATAATGTTGAAATTGAAAGGAAAAAAATATATCTTGTTGAAATGGTTATTTCCCCCATTCCAGTGTGAATGAGGATTAAACTTGGAAATGTACACTTCATTTGGTATATAGGGTTGCATGTTAATTTGTTTGGCCTATTTATTTCTTTATTTTCCCCTGCTTACCATGCTACTGTGACTAACAGTCTTTAAAAACTGCAGCAAAAGTGCAGTACATTTTACGCATCCTGAATTTTCTCATGGTACAGTAGTTACCCATGGCAAAATCACCGTTTTAAAGAATGAACCGTTGTCATGAACATTTTTCGCATTTCATTGACCACGTTGTTTTTTTCCTTAATTCTCTTAAGGTGAACATCACCAGATCACAACCCAATCTCATGCTGATTTTTATTTTTTATTTTTAATTAACCAATCCAGAACCCTAACATTTGTACCCTTACTATAGAACCACTATGACTACTTGCTGTCAAACTTGAATTTGGCATTTCAGAATCCACAGTTCCTTGAATGTTTTTTTGTTTGTTTTGTTCAGAAGTCTTACTACAACTGTTGTAGGTGATGTAGCCAAGCAGTGTTTGCGTGCAGTGAGTACATGTATGTTATTTTGAGTCTCATGCAGTTTTTTGTCATCATGTTTTATCTGAAGTTTCCGTCTGGTTTAAGCACCTGTGTGGTGGTTTTTCACCGTCTCCCCTCCATTAACCCTTCTGCAGGCAGGCAGCACCGTCATGGAGTTTGCAGTGATACTTATGTCCTGCCCAGTAATGCTTGAACAGAGCAATGTGCCTTTTTTTCCTTCTCTGATGTATGAAAGATCTTGATGTTGAAGAGGAATGGTTTTTAGGCATCTTGCTACTGTATTGCCGTTTGGAAAAACAGGGCAATTACACCATGGGTCATCGATATGTGGATTGAATACCTCAAGTTGTTGAGGCATGTTATATGGGATTCAGTGCTGTGGCTGCACAGCAAGCATTTTCTACAGGATTTTGTTCAACTGGTTATTGTGAGAACATCCATTCATTTCAGATGACCTGATTCATTTTATGACACTATAGAGCCATTTTATTTTTCCCTCTTGGTTGGTTGTACATGAATCTTCATGACCAGATCATCAGATATTTATCAGAGTAAATCCCTGCCAATGTAACATGATCTAAATTGAGAAGTGTGGAATGAATGACTTTATGCAATACTGGAATTATATGATATGTACAGAAGATGTTGGGACTTCCTTCCCCATTCAGTTTTATGTACAGCTTTCATAAAATTAATTTCAGGAGAGCATGAAGTGGTGAAATGTTTCTACTAAACCCATAAACCCAGTTTTCATGTTCGTGTGTGTTAAAATTGTAGTGTCCTATGTTTGTAGGTTCTGCAAAATTATATCTATAGCTTCTAAAAATTATTGCTTAATCTGGTTAAGATTGATTATTTAGGAAGCAAATTTACTTTTTACCATGAACTATGTTTTCTTCTAAGTTAAATTGAGAATCTTTTTTGCATATTATATAACTGTAATGAGGCCAGATGTCTGATGTCAGACTGTAGTGCAGTTTCACTTCCAGTCACTCAGAGTAGAATAATAATCAATCCCTGTTCTTATAAGATTTAACTGGCCAGGTGTGTGGTGGTGTTGCACTGAAATAATTGGGTCTCTCTTTTGTGTGTAGTTTGTATAAAAGTTTGTTTTTCCAAATGCATTGTCATTAAGCTGGTCAATGTAAAATATGTATGAAAACTTTACCCAATAATGACATTTTCTAGGCGAGGCGCTGCAGGCCTTTGACGATCATTGGGGGGGGGTGGAACACAAGTGGAATTCTTTAAAAACAGACAGCACGTGTGTAAATTTTACACCTGTGTCTTACATACAGACACAGTAAGACAGGATGTCAGCTGCAAACATTTCAGTTCTTAGCTTCAGGGCTGCATGTGAGAACCAGTGTAAATATTTTCATTTCTACTCTTTAAGTATCCGCCTTTTGAAGTTTAAAGGGATTAGATCAGCTAAACCACCACATCTCTGCTGAACTGGAACCTAAATGTACATTTGGAAGTGTTCAACCTCTGTAAAAAAATAATAATAATAATAAAATAAATGCAAAAATTCACACCGTACCATTTTGGGGACAATAAAAGTGAGCTCACACCATTCTGCTTGATGCTATTGTCTCTGTCTTCCATCATCATACAAAGCATAAGCTGTGATGGCCTTGAGTGTACAAATCCATCACCAGAATTTTGACTTTACTTCAACAACTGGAAATAAATTCTAAGGACTGAGCACTTAGGTTTATGATGGCACATCATACCTAGGTGAATATAAATGTATGAACAAAAAAATATGGTTTCTGCTTGTCAGTCTGGTAATGTTTAAGGCTGTTCCCAAAGAAGGACATTACACAATTCATTTCTCTTCTGTTTTTGATTTGAATACTTGATGTTGTGCAGTGTTTGTTGTTCAGCGTTAGTGGCAAAACCATACCCATGAGCTGTGTGTTCATATTGTGAGATTGTGTATCTGCCCCACCATGGTTTCCAGTCTCGATATGGAACCCTGCCTTGCCAATCTGATGACAGAAGTAGGATTCAGACTAGTGGAAGAAATAAATGAGCGTCTGGAGCAGGTGTGGGAAGATCGGCACCATAAGGTTCACGGTTAATGGGACTGCGATCTGAGACTTAAAGGTATACTGTGTGTACGTAATCACTTCAGTAGAACTTTTACAGATTAAGCCAACTTTTTATATTATTATTATTATTATTATTATTACTACTGCAATAGAACACTAGTTTGTAGTAAACCTTTTGTATTCACCTTTAATAAATATGAAACATCCTGTGAAATGCTTTCAAACCAATTTATTACATCATTAAGTGAGTTCTTGCTTGTGCCATACACAGACAAACCACACAGGAACTGATATGTACAGGGCTGGACTACCAATCTGGCATACAGGGTATGTGGGTCATGGAGACCCCAAAGTCCAGAATTGAATTTTAATCTCAGTCCAGTCCTGAAATTTTATTAGCTGCATATAATAATCTCTCATTCCTCTCCTACTTAAAGAGAATAATTTTTAATAACAGCTGACCATTCCTGCACTTGATTTTTCTGTGAATTATTTCGTTCAAGTTCTTTCTCAAAATTTGTTCAGAATCTTTCTATGATTTGTTCACTTCCAACTCACAAGCTTTGGATATTTTTCACCCTATGAGTAGGTTGACATGATATTTTCATTTTGAGATAAATCTGCTCATGCACTTATATGCATGTAACAGTTTTATTACCAAATATCTGTAGTGCTCTTAAGGCAGCTGTTATGCTTATAATGGAATAATGTATATTTGCCATAATATTTCTTGTGTGAGAGTCAGGAAGTGTCACACCAGATGCATGAGAGTTGGCAACCCTGAGTATGGTGGCCCCCCAGAGATATCTTCCTGTCTGGTGGGGTGGTCTCTGTTAATGTTTTGTTTTTACTCCATCCATCCATATTCTATACCTGCTTGTCTAATGCAGGGTCATGGTGTGTTTTGCTATTTATTTATTAAATACTTTATGAATGAATGAGATTTATCAGCCAGGTAAGTTCACACTTATGAAGATTTGTTTTGGTATGATTGCAGTGGCATACAACAAACTATATTTATTAGATATTTGTATTATTTTTAAAGAGTATATATTTGCAATGCATATATTAGGTTTCATTACATTTGTTCAATGTTCAATAAACTATATTCACCATACAGTTCCAGACGTCTGTACATCATTACACCAGTGGGTGGCGAAAGTTCAACTCGTTCAAGTATTCGTTCAAAAAGATCGAATCATGCAAGTGTAATCAAAATAAAAAGGCTCTCCCCGAAGCAATGCGGTACTTTCTACTTCGCCGCATTATTCACCGTTTCTTTATGAAGACGTCTTGAATTAAAGTTATGTAAATTAAAGTAAGTCAATCTAGGTCTAGTTGACCAGCAAAGAAAATGTTTAACAGCGCTAAGTTGAAGCCACCGCATGCATCTCCGACTTCAAAACCGCTAAACCAGTTGGGTGACTACCTCCAGCACGTGACTGAACGCGCAATCACACGCACGCGCCCATTGAGCAGCGTTACGTACGCCAGACAAAGATGGCGGGCACGGCGGGGAAAGCAGCATGATTTGCAGGTGTAGAAGAACGCAACCTGAAGAATTATAGTATTATATGAGCGCTGGGAAAGCTAGCAAGATGACACTTTAGGGTATCCATCCATAGTAGTAATTCGTATACATTTTCTAAGTTTTCCCCGGAGGGAACGTGTTATTTTTTAGGGTTGGCGAAAAAGAAAACTCCCCAGAAGCATGGCTTCCCACAGTATCCAGGTAGCTAGCTATCCGAAACTCTCCTTCACTCCGTACTCGCGGGCTCAGTGCATTGCATGGCTTGGACAGCAACAAAAATGTGACGTCCGTTTTCCAAAGTATTTAACTTGTTGTGTATAGACGGTAGGCTCACGTGTAAGTGCAGATGTAAGGAGTAAGTTCGCGTAAAGTAAGGGACAATTTATCCCGAACGACGGAGTCGGTCTCTGCTCCTGTGTCGAGCCAGCGTGATGCAGTAGGCCCGGCAGCCCGGCCCATTCATAATCCTGGCGAGCTGCTTCGTGGCACCCTTAAATCCCATCTACTCGTTGCTGCTGTTTAATTACAGATTATACATTGAAGACGTCATCGGAGCTATTTTGTCCGTCGATTAGTTTAATGAATTGAAATTTCGTGTTTTGGAACTGCCGGTTCTCCAGGCCTGACCGTCCCGTTCGCAGGGCTTCGGTGCTTAGCTGCCTTTTTAGAATGACTGACATCCTGCTGCTTAACTGGCATTTAGAAGGAAAACCGTCCGGTTAAAAGTGGTTATTAGCGGCGCAGGTGTCCACCCTCTTTCTCTGCGTGCCGCGCCGAACTAAGCACATTTAAAGGCCCCCGAAGAAATGTAATATTGGGACTAACGTGTGTGCCGCTTGCACGAAACCAACTCGGCGATTTCGTCTTTAATCTTAAATGCGTTGAAATAGCAGCAAGCCAACAAGATAATGGAATTGGTCTTCTCTGACCACATCATGGTTGTTTAAATACTTAACATGCAAAGTTATGGAAATTCCTGTTAATCCCACCTGACCCTTTCATGTTTAATTTTATGGTTTGCGCATTTTATTTTTGTGTGATAGAAAATCATTTTAGAGAAGTTTTAAATGATTAAAATGCCTCGTTACATTATGCATTACATAACACAAAAATTAAAAGTTACAGGTAAATATTCATAAATTTATAACGTAGTCCCTTGTCTGAGATTGCTATTCAGTTTGGTGCAATATTATCTTATAGTATGTACTTGCTAAAAGTCTATTAATTTTTTTTTAAAGCAAGAACGAAACTCTGTCCTTAGAATGGAGACTGGTTCTTAAACATTTGCTTTTATAAACTGGAAATTATTTAAAAATGCAGCACTTTTAAATAGATATGACAAATGGACCTGAGGTAGAATGCTTAGTGTGATGTTGGTGTATTGCTGCATTAAATTGTTTGTATGTGGAATACGACAACGGTGACTTTGTCTCGCATCAAGACGTCATGCTGCTGGACCTAGAAAATTAGAACTTTAGCAGCATTTTCCAGAGTTTGTGTTTTTATTTACTTGCATGAAAATGGAAGAAGGCTGAGTGGTGGAGATTCCAGGTGCTGGTTATACAAGTGATTAGTACCGCATGTGACTAAATACGAGAGCCACGTGGCACTGCAGGGTGCTCATTGGGTTCACGGCGTCGCTTTGATTGTCAATGTAAGTGTCTGGAGTCATCTAAGGCCCAGTGTTTATAATTGGTTAGCATGGAGATGTTTATTATATGTGGATGAGTGTCATATGAGTAGGGGGTGTGGCCAAGTTAGTGGACAGGAGGGTTTTGGCATGGTGGTCATAAGAACAGGGGCTTTGATATCTGCCGTGATTGTCTTCTGGGGTGGCAGGAGATGTCATGCTGTCACTGGTACATGACCTTCAGATTGCTACACAAGCTTTTCCTGTCCTCCCTTGAACTGTTGTGAGTTTGACTGTAGGGGGAATTAATTTAGCTCTTTGATTTATACCTTATCTGTGCTTTATGTGTGACCAAATGGCTCCAGGTCAGTGTTTTAATTTCAGTTTAAGATATGGGCTACCTGCTGTAGTCTGTGCAGTAGGCCTGTTGCGATAAATGATAAATCAATTAATAAATCAAACGATAATTAAAATGAGGTCGATAATTTTTCCCGCTGCGATAATTTTCATTTGCATGCTTGTTTGTTTTCCTCGTGTCTTTCTCTACCAAATGGGAATATCGGCTGTTTTTAGCAAACCGGCTCATTTGGCTTAGCTCACCAAGAAGAGCCGGCTCCTAAACGGCTCTTTTTAAAAAACCCGCCCCTCTCTTCGTTTAACCTGATGCTGATTAGCATGACCTGATTTGAGCTTGTTAAAAATAAGACACCGTCTCGTGGTCGGGCTTTTTCAGAAAACAACGTGTTCCGGTCACTCTCGTCCTTAATGTTTAGGCAGCTGAAAAAGTCGGACAATTCTATAAACATTAATAAAGCGGCTCTTGAACCGGCTCCCATCGTTCACGAAAAAGTCGACTCAAAGAGCAAACAACACATCACTAGTAATGAGGCGTGAACTCTTGTGTCAGTGGGCTCTTTGCACGTTAGCTTCCACATTCATGGAAATGCGGCTCGCTCATTTCCGGTCTGTGAAAAATGGCATTGGTTTATACATGCTGTTTACAGGACTTGCCCAATCTTATGATCAACGACGTACATCACTTTTGTAAATCCTTCTCCAAAGTACCAACGAGTAAATTAGAGAAGGGCTTTAAGATGTGTGCCTTACATCCACAGATATGAAAAGGAGTCTTATTCGTTCAACTTTGTGGCTGACGTTAGACTGAGACATGAAGAAGAAAAAATCGGTTATGATGATCATCCGATTATAATTATCAATTTCGCCCAGGCGGACTGTTCACTATAAGCAGTAAAGTAAAATGTGGCAATAAATTATATAATTATATGCAATGAGTTATATTTCTTGCTCGTAATTTGCCAGACTAAAGTAGCTACGGATTTGCATACGGCCTGTTGCGACACCTGCTTTTACTCATATGGAGTGTTTTGTTGTTAATTAGCACTTTTTGCTTACAAAGGTCCTAACTGGCAGTTTTGCCTGTTTTCCCTGTCTGAGCCTAATGTATAATATTTTAAAAGCGATTTTGTTTACAGAGACTTCATACTCCATTTTATTTATTGTTTGTTTATTGTTTATCACAAGCGGATATGTAGGCAGAGTGCAGTTTGAAGGGCTTCCTTAGAATGGGCTGTCAGCTAGTTGTTTATCTCTAGATGAACCATGGTAAACGTTACTCAGAGGTCTATGCCTTTGTGCAGTTATCCTCCAGCCCCATAGTTGCCCACCTGACAGTAGATATTGCTGTTGACGGTTGAACAGGAGAGGAATCCAAATGTTTGATCCTCCATATGGGAAAGCAGGCCAACCTGCATCATCTGGGCTTCCTCACCTTGGGTAGCCGATGCAGAATGGTGTAGATCGAATCTTGCTTTGAGCTGTCCGCTGCTGTGGAAACTCCTCAACTTCTTTATTGGTCCTGCAGAAAGTAGTGACCAATGAAAGTTTTTGCCAGTAGTGACATTTCTTAGTTTTAATTTATCTTTGACTATTTTCATCCATGTTCATGTTTAGTTGCAGTCAGTGTCACACAGTTGAAAGTAGAATTATCTTTTGAATATGCTTGGATCTCCAGGTTTTGCTGAAGGATGCCACTGATTTCAGCATCTTATTCTTGCTGTTCAATATCTTGTCAGTTTCAAGTTTCACACTGTCGATAAAACTTGTCTGCTCTGGAAACGCTGTTGGCTTTTCCCTGTGTAACGTGCACTTTGGTTAGTTCAAGTGAAACTCTAGTAAATGTTTGATCAGTGTTGTCATGATGGGTTCCTTTGTGGCAGCGTTCTGCCCTGGGGCTTCAATTTATGTAATGCTAATGAAGATATTTTTGAGAACACTTCTGTAAAGGCTTTCTTTTTTATGACAAGATGTACATAGATCATGCTTTGTGTTGTTGGATGCTACTATAAATTTTTATCTTTAGGTCCACACGTGCTTTACATGTTCTCGTCAAAGTGTGGTGGTAGTAGCTTAAAATAATTATTAGTAATTAGCAGGTGTTTGCACTAAGATTAAGTCATTGAATTTAGGACTGTTATTCGTTTCTTTGAGAACTTGCCGAGTTTGCGCTATAGTAATCTATATTTTGGTTTCATTGTTACGGAATTCCAAAATAGGTGCTTAAAAAAATTGCCTGTTAACTGGTGATTGCTGGCATTCCTCTTGTATTGGGGTTATATTGGTGTGGCATAAATACAAAGTTCAAAGGAAATTACTTCTTAAGGTATAATAAAGTCTTACATTACATGGGGCGAGTGTCTTTCAGGTGAACTGTGAATGACACTCCTCCATAGTGGTTTTACAACCCGACTATGATGAGTCCACATGTGAGCATGTTCCAGAAGCACGTGAGCTGCCTGTAGTGACCACAGTTGTGCTGCATGTCTGTGATTCGACACTTCGCCTGAAGCAGTGTTGTCACCCTGTATGGCAGCCCGCCTTTGTCTGCCAGTGCATCGCAGGCCGGAGCTGCTGGCCTCTGATAAGCCAGACGCCGGTTTCAGAAGACTTTCTATTCTCTGCTTTGTCATGGTGACGAGTTGAAAATTTTGTGGCAGCATTCCAAACCCCCACCCCCCACTGTGCTAGGCGTAACATTCAGGAACGGTTTTGTACTTATTTTAGTTTTTAAAGAAATAAAAACTGAACACGCCCTAGTTTTTATGTTATGGTAAGTACTGATTTGTTTTTCCTGTCTGTTTTTCAGTACATCTTCGGGGAGTTCAGTCCCGACGAAGTCAATCAGTTCTTCAAAACTCCCCGGTGTTATGTTGAGGTAAAAACTGCAGAAAAATGTCTACCTTTGCTGGCATCTTATTTTTGTGTGCCAGTCCCTTTCTAAAATATTAATGGATAATCTCCTTTAATAATGAAGGAAACCTGCATGCAAACGTTAGGGTGTGTTAGATCTGTCTCTACTTTCGCTGTAACTCACACTGTGCAAAACGCTAACTTAGAGGGAGCTTACAGCTTCCAAAACGGTGCTTAAAGATTTGGTCATCTGCTCGTAGAGTGCCTGGGAGAGCTCTGGGTGTTCTTGTATTTCTGAATGGGATGGGCAGTAAAGGGCCCCCAGCTGAACGGCTAAGGAGTTGCTTGTATTCCACTCCGTGTAGAATGCAGCAGTTTGCTGCAAATTCCCGAGGCTTAAACATGTCGGCATTAACGGCATGGAGCTATGTAGAATTAGCTGTCCATTATGGATATTCATTCTCAGAAATGGTCCTCTTAGTGCCGTGCCTAATTTCTTTTTGCCCCCCCCCCCCCTTTACAGCTTCCCCCATTCTCCGACAAGGTATCCTGCGTCACGAAGCCGACAGGTAAGAGCACATGCCGCCATCTTTCTGAGTGCAGTGCACAGATGTCCATTTCTCTGTGCCCTTTGTACTCGTGATTTCACCACGATGGTCATGCTTCATGCTTGGGTTGTTGTCATTGTGGCTGCAGTTAGTCTAGTTAATGTGGGACTGAAGCTGCAAACTAAGGAACTAAATGCAGACGCTCTCAAACTAAGGAACTAAATGCAACACATCTGTGTCCTTTAGCTGTGTAATGTACCGTAACTGTATAACTGTCTCTGTTCAAATCAGTGGTGTTTTAGAACTGCGATCCAACAAAAATCAGTCTTTAAAAAATACTATTGTTGGTACTGTATTCTCTGTATTCCTGCTGAATATGTCCATGTGTGCCATGTATGTATTCAGGAAGTTACTGTACTCCAGTGCCAGTCATTACGGAGTCAATGAGACGGCAGGTTTGTGGTGAGTCGGCTGTCCGATGCAATGCCTGCTTGCCGCGAAGCTCACCCTCGCGTTCTGCAGCTGGTGTTTTCCTAATCTGTCCTCTGGTTCTCGCCTGTGGGATCTGTGAGGCTTTGCATGCTTAGATGTCTTTAGAGCTGGTATATGTATTTTAAAAGGTCCAGTTACTTGTCTGCACCTCTCCTTCCTAACAGAATGACCTGTGCTTCGCTGGTCAGCTTCAATCCGGCAGGTGTTGATTACTACTGAGTAATGCTCAGCTCAGCCTTACATTTAAAAAAAAAAAAAAAAAGATGCTTGACTCACCTCTCCAGGACGTTTTTCTGAATTGATTTTTAGTATTAGCTAAAATTTGCAATGGGCAGTCTAACATTTTAAGTGGGTCCTTCGGCAATGGGTTTGGGTCTTTGTCAAACGGTATTCACTGACCCTTAATAAATAACTGCATCTTTATATCTTGCAACGCCTTAATTTTGCCTGTAAAAGCTTACACTCTATGCTTCATTCAGATATGTTGTATAAATGTGTGTCAGGCGACATCAGTTGTAAACCCCGAATGCCTTGTAGTGTGATTAGTTACGGCGGAGGGTTATATATTTGTATAACCTGACTCATTGTTTAGGCTAGAGTACAGATGGTGGCTGTTTATTTGTTCTGGGTATAATGCAAAACTTAAAATAACTACAGTGATGTCTCTATAATGCAGAGAAGCCATGTTTATATAGTGAATAACAAGCAAAGGAATATGCACAGAATGAAGCAGAATAAGGCTGGACTGAAAGGCAGGTTTTAGTAACCTCTCTGGGTAACTGACTCCTTGGTTCACTCTGGCCTCGGGTTAGGGTCCTTGGCGCTGACTGCTTTTGGCTTCTCCTGCACAGGTGGCGGCTGTGACCACATCAAGTTTGGCGTGGACGAGGTGATGGATGCCGAGGGTATCAGGATGGGCGATCCAGCCTGCAAGGTCTCCAGCACTCTCAACCCCCAGGCTCCCGAGTTCATCCTTGGCTGCCAGCCAGCTCAGAATGCCCTGCCGACCCTGCAGGGGGCCGACGCTTCTGATTTCAATTTGGCGGACGGCTCAGACCCCCTGCTCCAGTCCCCAGATGACAACCAGCCCTTGGGCAGCCTGGCGCAACGGGAACGCAAGAAGAAGAAGAAGCGACCGCCCGGATACTACAGCTACATGGAGGGGCCCAGCGGTGCAGCCAAGGCCACCGGGGCAGTGCTGGTGAACGGGCACACGCCTGTCAGTCCTGATCACCAGCCAGAGGACATGGTGGGGGAGGCGGGCCTGAGCACAGAGTGCTACCCTGGGGGCGCAGAAGCTTCCTCTGGGGCTCACAGCCGGACTAGTGAAAGTCCAGATGAGTCGTCCTTGGACCCCACGGATGGCGTGGCCCCTTCGGTGGACCACGACGTTGTGGCCGCTGCCTCGTGTTCTCACAGCCTCCAGCTGGCTGCGGCCCCCAGGACAATTGAGCGGCGCTCGGCCCCCCCAACCCTTGAAAGCCCTGAACTACTGGGCAGCGAGAGGCAGAGCCCAGGCCTCTCCTCCCCTCTCCCTCCTGGTACTACTGATGAGGCTAACAGCACAGTTGACGGGACGCTGGACATGCATGCTGAAGACTCCGGGAGCCCGGATAGGGAGGTGCGGCCAGGGGCACCACAGACCTCGCCATCCGTCCCTGCCGTGTCTCCGGCCCCCCCTACTGGCGCTCCTGCTGCCAACCCACCCAAATCCTGGGCCAGCCTCTTTCACAACTCTAAACCCCTGCCCGGTGGGCCGCAGGCATTTGTGCAGGTGAAAAACATCCCGGCCCCAGTTCCTGCTGCCCAAGTCCCTGCCCTGGCGTCGGAACAAGTCAACGAGGTGGACGAGGGTCCTGTCCATGTGTCTGAGGACCCCCTGGCCCCCAGGCTTGCAGGTGATGTATCAGCTGGGGTTCTGATTTGTAGAACTTACTGGTACTTTTAAATTAACTGAATGCATCAACAAACAGCATTGTTTCCCAACCTTGTCATTGAGGACACACAGACAGCTCATGTTTTTGCTCCCTTCCAACTCCCTTCATTTTTTCTGGTAGGGAGCAAAAAGATGGACTGTCTGCATGTCTCCGCAGACCAAGTTGGAAAACGCTGGCATAGAGCACAGGTTCGGTTTCAGTGGGAGAGCTTTGGACGTGGCTATCAGGCTTTGACTCTGTGCTCATGGAGTTAATACTTTGCAACACTAGGTGGCACCAAGTCTTGAGTTATAGGTTGACCCTTTACCTTTCTGATAGCGCTGCCTTGCTATGGACCCTGGAGCTACTACTTTTTTTTTTTTCTTTTGGATACCTGTTGTGTGTGTGGTGTTTTCCTGCTGTGTGGTTGACCTACTCAGCAAGAGGCAAATATGAATTTTTACAAGTAATTAATTTTTTTCACTCAACAGGTTTTTACTCCCCCATCCCCCCCCCCCCGTCCCAAAGGTTTAACACCACACTCTTAGTTACTTTTGTGTTCATTATATCCTAGACGATCTTAACAGCTTGTCACTAAGGCAGTGGTTGTTTTAAGGCTCTTTGAATGTAAGTGGGCCTGACCGCAGTTGATTGCTGTAGTCATTGTAAATATGTCAATGCTGGCAGGGTTTGGCTTTGCAGCTGTATCCATATTGGTGAGTCTTTCCCTGGCCACCAATCTGGAGATTTTTATGCCTTCTTCATTCCAAGTAATAAGATGTATGCCCTTGTTTAACTGAATTTTTAATGTAATTTATAAACAAGTCTCTCTTGTCTGAATTTTCCTGGTTGCTGGTTAATACCCCCCACAGAGGTATTTTATAGTGCAGATGGTAGTAGGGATGCTGGGTTATTAATCAGCTTGGTAAAGCTCCTGGAATGCCGACTTGGTAAGAATTCTCCATTTTGTATCCCACAGAATTGATTGAAAATGTGAAGTTGATACACAAACCAGTGTCTTTGCAACCAAGAGGACTGATTAACAAGGGAAACTGGTGCTATATCAATGCTGTATCCTTTTTGTTCATGCATCATCTGTCTTTGGATACCTCCCACTCCTGAAACATTGTTTTCCTCTTTCTTTTGCTGTCCAGTGGGCAGTTTGTGAGCAGGAATACACTCTCGCAGTGCTGGCAGTTATAGCGTGATGCTCAATTATTCTGCATCCTCTGCCTCTATGGGTAGTCGCTGAGTGTGCTGTCTGTGACATGTGTGCCATGTGAATAGACAGGTCAGCATTGGGTCTGATGCCAACAGCTCTAGCAAAACTGCCCAAAAAATCTGGCAGTTACTCTAGGTGTTACTTATTAGCACCCTTGATGAGAACAATTGAAATTATTTTTCTCTGTCAACTCATTGAATATAAAATTAGCCTTGGAAAAAGAAGCAGTTTCCGTAAACATTGGCAGATGTTTCCCCACAATGTCCGGCTTCTTTGCTTCCTGGTTGTGCTGGCATTTGCCTTGACCCATTCCCCAAAGACCCTGCAGGCCCTGGTTGCTTGCCCCCCCATGTACCATCTGATGAAGTCACTTCCTGTGCCGAACGAGACTCAGCGGTCCTCCTCATCCACGCCCATGATCAACAGCTTGTGAGTGTTCTGGCCTAACTCGCGCAGCTTCTAGTCAACCCCATGTGACCAGGGAACAGTGACACTTGGGTTTTACTGAGGGTGTTGGCTTGAATGAGTTCAGTCTCGGGTCTGAAGCAGTGCTACAGTAAAATGGCTGCGTGCTCAGTGTTGCCTCAAAAAGGTTATTGTCACTCACTGACATGTCTCTTTGCAGTGTTCGACTAGTAAACGAGTTCAGCAATATGCCTGTGCCGTCCAGGGCTAAACAGCAAGGTGAGCACAATATGAGCTTTCCTTCATCAGGTCTTCACTGCATCGCGCAGCGCTGACCTTTGTACTTCTCGCTGCTCTGTTCACCTAGCTGCTGGAGACAAAATCATGAAAGACATTCGGCCAGGAGTTCCCTTTGAACCCAACTACATTTACAGACTCCTCACTGTCATTAAGTCCAGCCTCTCTGAAAAGGTATGTCCCTCATGTCACTTTCATCAGTGTTTACTGGCTGGCAGTGCAGGTCCATTATTCTGTGATTTTTTAAGCTATGTTGCTTTGTTGTTCCTGAATGCCTTGCTTGTTGATCCTCAGGGTCGACAGGAGGATGCAGAAGAATACCTGGGCTACATCCTTAATGGCTTGCATGAGGAGATGCTAGCTCTAAAGAAACTTCTATCTCCGCCTGAAGAAGGTCCGCATTACAGATGGTTTTTTTTCTGAACACATTCCTTGACTTATGGCACATTTTGTCGCTCCTACATATGGCGGAGCCTATTCCTCTTTACATTTTCTGAGTTGGTATTAATCGTAAGGCCTGAATTTAATGAAAGTCTCACCTGTGTGAGCAGAGGTTTCCACCTTGAATGGCCCAGAGTCCCACTCAAGAGCCAATGAGGAGACGGTGGAAAAGGAGGTGGAAAGCAGCGATGATGAATGGGAGCAAGTCGGCCCCCGCAACAAGACTTCCGTAACTCGGCAGGCCGACTTTGTCCGCACCCCCATCACGGACATTTTTGGGGGTCATATCAGGTGGGAGTTTCTGGGCACTGCTGGGTTTATGCATACTGTAGTATTATAACAAGGGAAGCTTTTGACTTTGTGTGGAGGGGGGGGTATTGACTTACTCCTGGAGTTTACCCTCTAAGGGACAATTATGCCAACTTGGTCTTTTGGAGTGGGGAAAAAGGCCAGTTCTCATTATAGTGGAAGCAGTTTAATAGGATTGTTGTTGATCGTTTTGGGCGCACCGACTATTTTCGTAAAGGCGAAGGTAAGTTCATTTGGGGTCTGCATGCATCATGGAAAGAAGGTGCAGCTAGTAGGATTGGGAACTGGCACTGAAAGGATGTTTGTGTGCCCACCCTGCAGGTCAGTGGTGTACCAGCAGAGCTCCAGGGAGTCGGCCACGCTGCAGCCATTCTTCACCCTGCAGCTGGACATTCAGTCAGAGAAGATCCACACTGTGCAGGAGGCACTAGAGAACCTGGTGGCCCGAGAGTCTGTCCAGGGTTACACCACGAGGACCAAGCAGGAGGTATGGATGGTGATGGCTCCTCTGTGGAGTATAATAGACTCTTCTCTCACCAAGGTCTGTCGGTCCTGTTTGATGCTGTCCTTCCCAATCAGTTTGGTCAACACCCTCCAGCCTTAGCGGGCCTCACTCCTGCAGGGACCAGTGGTTTTCCTTTTCAAGGTTTGGTCTTGCTTTACAGATTGAGGTCAGCCGGAGAGTGACCCTGGAGGAACTCCCCCCTGTGCTGGTTCTCCACCTGAAGAGGTTTGTCTTTGAGAAGACAGGAGGCTGCCAGAAGCTGGTGAAGAATGTCGATTACCCTGTCGACCTTGAGATCAGCAAAGGTATGAGCAGGTCGTCAGCATCTTCAGCCTGTAACTCGTGCTCCATTATTTTAACGTCCGATACTGCTGATCATCATGTACTATTAATTCCTCTTTACGTCTTTGTGGAACTGAACTAAAGCCTTTGTCTATTTTACTCCTTTGTAGTGTTAAGTTTTTGATTTGTTTGTTTCTATTTGGAAACCTAAGCTTGAATTCTCTGAGTAAGGATTTCTGTAGTCCTCACACTTCTACTACTTTCAGATCTTCTCTCGCCTGGAGTGCGGAGTAAAATTCTCAAAGGCCAAAGAACCTACAGGCTCTTTGCAGGTTTGTGGGGTTTTTTTTCTGGTGACTTTGCTTTGGTCATCTCTTTAGTTTTTATTATGCTTTTAAACTTGAAGATCCAACCCTCTGCCTCTCCCACGAATGATGAATTGTGGTCCCCATAGCAGAGGGCTCAGTAACATGTAACCTCAGGAGGGTGGGCTTTTGCAGTCGTGATGGTGCCTAGCATGGCCAGAGGCTCTGGTTGGGGTTCCATCAGGCCTGTCTGCTGTTCCTCCTCTGTCAGGACTTGCGGTTCCCTATGTATGTTTGAGGATAGATGGTCCTAGTGGCTATGAAGGTGCCTGAGCCTATGGGGACATCTTCCAATGTTCAATGAAATCGCAGCCCTCTCTGGAACCTTGAAGGACATCTGGAAAAACGATTCAGTACTTCATATATATCCATCCATCCATTTTCCAAACCGCTTATCCTACTGGGTCGCGGGGGGTCCGGAGCCTAATCTGGAAGCAATGGGCACGAGGCAGGGAACAACCCAGGATGGGGGGCCAGCCCATCACAGAGTTCATATATATGGGCAGTGAAAAACATTTGTGCAGGTTAAATGTAGAGTAGCAGTGCTATGTTCTGACATGCTGTCTGGATTGGCGTTCACCTCTTTGTGGGTCTTCCTCATTTTCTCCCCATGCAGTCGTTTATCACCATGGGAACAGCGCCACGGGTGGACATTACACAGCGGATGTCTTCCACATCGGCCTGAGTGGCTGGCTGCGCATCGACGACCAGCTGGTCAAGGTGATCAACCAGCAGCAGGTGGTGAAGCAGGCTGCAGAGCGCACCGCTTACCTGCTCTACTACCGTCGTCTCGACCTGCTGTAGAGCCGCGCCCTCAGCGTCCTCCTCCACCTCTTCCTCCTCCACTCCACGTTTTCCTAGTAAACCAGCTTTATGGTCTGTCTTGGTGAGAAAAATGAGACTCTTCCGGGAAAGCTGCAGATGCTCTCTTCGCTGTGTGTGGCACAGTTTGATTTAACGTAGGCTGTTGGAAGGAGGGAAGCCAGAGCGAAGCTGGGAGTTGACTTTCAAAATCGAATCTCATTTTCTAAAACGCCGACCTCATCCGGACGGCAGCTTCACCAGAGCCCTGTTCCCGGTTAGGCTGAGCCATGCTTCTGTTCCGGTTACTAGGAAGAACTTGGGCCTTTTTGTCTACCTTGTTTTTCCAAGGACTCTTTTGCCTTTTAGTAGGTCTTTCTGAATATGCAGCTTTTAAATTTTTTCCGCAGGGGCCTCGGCACCAGCAAATGGAAACGTGTTTTTTGGTTCGAGTTCCGTGTTGGGAGGCTTCCCATTCTCACTCCCTCCTGATTCTTCTCTGCTCACCTTCCCGGCGCTTCTAAACCTAAGTAATGTTCAAGCCATTTGAATGACGAGAGCCTGAAATAACGACGACTACTTTTGAGAGGATCTCTGGCGGTTTCTGGGTGTAGAGTCAAAATAAAGAATTTTAAACTAACTTGCTTTAGGGTTTGAATAAAGATATGCACGTAAAATTTGGGGGGGGGGGGGGGGGGGGATTAGGAACATATCGATGTGCAGACATTTTAAAGTGGTAAATAAGCAATTGTGTGTGGTCACTTTATCCTGCCTCCTGGGTAGTGTACATGATATTTTTCGATATTTTTTTCCTGCGTACATGCTGGAAAAAAATCCAACGAAGACTGGCAAGTACTCTTTACAGATGTCTGTCTTTGGTTGACTACAGCATTTCTCCTGCGCCATCTCGTCAACTTACTGTGCGGTTTTGGAAGATTTTCCTTCAGTCGCTTCCAGGAATCTGAGACCACACCCTCACCCCCCCCCCCCTTTCTCAGTCCTCCATGCTGCAGGCGTGCACTCCGCAAAGTGGACACGGCAGGTTCGAGGACTGGGTCTGCTTTGAGTAGTCGTTTAGCTGAAGGGGGCGGGGGGACGTACCTAACTTCCCCTCCGGAGACCTTAGACGCCCTGTGGTAATTGCACACTAAACGATACAAGTGGGATTATCCACAATCTTGCTTTGGTCATTTGGTTAAATTGGACTTTAGTTAAAATTTGTTTGACACTTGTGTGTTAATTTTTGACTATGAATATATATATATATATATATACATATATATTTTTCTGACATTGTTCTTGGATCCAAAGTGGTATAATTTTCCCACAGGGCGGCAGAACTGGAAATAAAGTTGTATAAATTACCACCCCTTTGGCTGACCGTATTTGATGCACCTTATTCCAAGACTTTGTACTTAACTCTTAGCATTCGAATGGAAATGCGGTGAGTTGACTGTATCTGCACTGTGGTTCTGGGGTAAGAGAAAGTGCATCACTAACCGACTGCCTGTAAGCTGTTCACTAATTGTTTGTTCCCGGTTTTTCGGTTTTGTCAGGGTGTTTCTAAATTCACCCGATTTGAACGTGCATATGTGGATACTCATTCTGTTCAGTTGGGCATCAAACTAGATCATGCCTGTTAAGAATTTATAATGTAGGGTAACGTGACAAGGCAAGAGGCTGGAAAATATGCATTATGTATAAAGTAACAAATCTAAGCTCTCAGTAAAAGGCAAGCTTTCTATTAATACATTACTAATTAAAATGATATACAGTCATGAAAATGGGGTAATTGATTCACAATGGAAAGCAGAAGCTTAATACATCTACGATCCCCAGTCCGTAATACCAGGCTCCCACTACCCTGCTGTCTTACTGCTGTATGGGAAGCGTTATCCAGGTTACTCTAATTCAGTGGGTGCCTGCCGTTATGTTGGTGTTGAGCTGTTTTTTTTTTTTTTTTTTTTTCCCCCCCTGCTGATGTCACGGTGCCTCTAAACGCACACTGCAAATGCAGTCGGTCCGAAGCGGATCCCCATCCGCTTGTCTTAACAGGTGTGCCCTCACAATTATGTAACGTGATTATTTTCTAACAATGTGGTATTAGCGGTGACCTCAGATTGGAACACTTAACACTGCTCACTCTCGCGTTCTGTTACGATATTTCTGCTTTACAATGCGATGTGTATTCGGTGTGAAGGCTATAGCCAGGAAATGTTTGTGAGCAGCAATTTTTCTGTGAAAACACAGCTGTGAGAGGTGGCTCGATTGTTCTGCTGTCACAAATTAAATGGCTTAGTCTCGCTTGGCTACCCGTCAGTGTTTCTTGCCTTTGCACATTCGTTCTGTCTTAGCAGGAAAATTAAAGTTCTTCCTTCACATTATAGCCACAGTCTATTGTTTTCAACCATATCTTTTTCATGTCTGAGGAGGTTATATCAGAAAATTTTTATTCATAAATATTTCATGATCTTCATGTATTATAAAATATTTCTTAAAGCTCACATTTCTAATGTTTCAGGGCATTATTGGTTTTCCAAAACCTGACTCCCAGACCAAAACATTTCCTGCTTTTACACCCATCACTTAAGTTGTTTCTCTCTCTCTTCTGTGAGGATGCCTCTGTTTATAATCGCCGTTTATTCCTGGCTGCCATTGATGTAAATGCTGAAGTTCTGTTTGCTTCTGCTCAATTGTATTTGGAGCCCTTCCCATACCCAGCTGCCCTAAAGAGCTTACATAGCATGTGTCCCCTTGTTTATATGGTTACACAGCATGTAAGTGCAGCTTAGTGATGTTATTGAATATGATTAATGTTGTCTTTCCATCCTGAATGAGATTATTACTGTCTCAATGGCCTGTTGCTTTGTGAAAATGAAGCTTCACGCTTAGTGGTTCGGATTTCTCTGCACTGTTGGCCACTGTTTGGTTTAACCCCATGGTAACTAACTGACCTGCAGGAAGGTAATTTAACTGTGGGGGTGTTGGTCCCTTGTCTGTAGCTCTGTGGCCTCACTGCCTGCTGTTCTCTGAGTCTCGTGGCGTTGCAGCTGCTTCTGTGGATGCTAGCAGCTCTACTTGTGTGGACACTAATAGTTTTCCTCTGCAGACACAACACACGCTCACATCAAAAGAATGTTTGTCCTCTCGCTCAGTAATGTGCAGGTGTTGGTAACGGCGATCCGTTATTGCTAAGGATGTGACTTTGGGGTTCCTCTTCACACTGCTATGCCAAGAATCTTTTTCTGCCTCACGAAGGTGAACGGGAGAGTGCAGCTTTTGCATGCTGCCAAGGCAAGGGCCATCCTGAAAGGCCTCCCTGTCACCCTGGCATCACTGACCAACACCATGAGTTATTGGTCTCTGCTGGAAAAGCACATAGGAGCCATGCTAAGTAACGCTGCCGGCTTCGCGATGTGATGCTGATTATGCCGAGACATTTAGCAGCACTGCCACATGAACTGGCTCCGTAGATGTGCACGTGCACTGATTGGTCCTAGTCTGGTCCTGACAGCAGCAATGGGTTTCACATTCTCTGTTTTTCTTCAAGAAAACTTTTGCCAGAGGACTGCCAAACCATACCTGGGTGGGAGTCTGGGTGTGTGTTTCTTTCTTTCCCCTCCTCCTTTCTTCATAAGGGTCTCCCCATGAAAGGCACTTTCTGCTTCAGTAGCCAGGAAGCAAGGAGTTCAGCCTCATATGCTTGGAAAATATTTACCACGACAGACAGGAAAGTCTTGAAAGCTCAAGTATAGGTTCTACGCAACTTTGTTGCCAAGGTAAGATGTCCTCTTGAGCTGGTTTAATTATGGTCAAGGCAATTTACTGTGGTTTGTCATAAATAAGCCAAAATCAATTCAATAATTAAAGTTTATGTTTAGTTTGAAGAGTTAAATACAATCCTCAATGAGGAAAGGATGAAAAGACAGAGTAGAACTGGAGGTGCATGCTGCTAAATGAGTGATGCATTCAAAATGAGGTGCATGCTCTCCTTTGATTGGGGTTCCCCAATTCCAGTCCTGGAAAGCCAAAACCCAACTGTTTGCAGAATTCCTGCTCATGCACATCTTATTCAGCTAATTATCAGGTTGTGCAAGTGTGTTTAAACAGCAAGGTCTGCAAACTTGGATTCTACTCCTCCAGGAACAGAATTGGGGACCCCTGCATTAGTTCAATGTATGAAACACTTTCTGCAGAGATTTTGGTATTAATGTTCACTCTAGATGAATGTATGAAATGCCCTCAGTGGATGAGGTGCACATTTTCCCTAGTTGAACATGCGTGCTTTTTAGAGAGTGAGGAGCATGTTCTCCCTAGATGAATGTTTGAAACACCTTCCACAGAGAGAGGTCTGTTCTCTCCTCAGCAACATTTGAAATGTTCTTTTCAGAGTGAGGTACATTTTGTCTAAAACGTGCCTTTTCAGTTGATGCAAAGATCACATCCAAGTCATTCCCCATAAAGTTACTTATATTTATTGGGTTCAGCTGACCCTGAAATTTCTTATACATAAGGGAATTGCTTGTGTTTTTTGGATTCTTAGAATGAAAGCCCGTGATTCCAGGGCCTTGGTCACTGGGGTTGAGCTTGTTGCTATAGGCTGGCCTGCTCATATGGGTGTCTGTCACGCCAGTATAAAATTCATAACAAAGATGAGAAGGAAAGAGAGAAAGTTGGTCCAAGCCTGCGTGCGGCTGGCTCAGGCCACGTCGTTGGCATATCGACAACAGGTAGTCACAAGCCTAGGTGTCAGACAGTAGGTCTATCCCACAGGGCAGGGTAAACATCACTCTGTGTGCAGTGTCCTGGTTGCTCCCAGACTCCAGAGCTGTTCTACTTGGCATCTCTATGCCAGTGGGCCTGAGAAGGAGGTGAAGGACTGGCAGCATATCCTGTGAGATGTGCCTTCTACACATGCTTTACCAGTCAGGATGAACAGTTGACTCAAACGTCAATCTTTAAACTGTATTTACAGTAGTTTTTAAAACACTCTACAGGGGACAGCGTCCGTGGGCTAAGCCTGTGTTCCTGTAATCAGAAGGTCGCTGGTTCAAACCCAGTCTCAGCACTTCTGCAAGTCCTTGAGCAAGGCCCTTAACCCCCAGCTTCCTAGACGCTGCTATGGGTGGCTGCCCTTCACAGACAACTTACTCTACAAAGACCAAATTGAGGGAGGCATAAAGACGATTTCCCCTTGGGGATCAATAAAGTATTAATTGTTTCATTTCACTGAATTCTTATAAAATGTTGGTTGAATTTAAAATGTGGTTGGTACCTTTTATCCATTGTTTATCAAATGCGTGTAATTTAACAAGGAACATACTTACTAAACCTGTATTAGGAACCTGGAGATTTCAGGTCCAGAGAATACTAATGCAGACCAAGGTTTTTGTTTCATCCAACCAGTTGAGTAGAAAAAGTCAGTCACAGAATACCCAACTGGTTGGCTGAAACAAAATCTTAGTCTGGATGTGTACTCTCTGGACCTGAAATCTCCACCTCTGGACCTGTTATTTGCTAAACCCATGATATTTTAAATTGTTTTAAATTCTGTGAGTTTGGAGGCATCAAGAGTATGTTACCCTTCAGATCATTACACAGGAGCTGAAGAGTTGAACATAAACTGAGGAACTCTGCAGACCAAGCAGGAAATGAACTTCACAGCTGTGTATTTAGTTACTACCACTGCCCTTGGTTTACTGATCTTGACCACCCAAGATGGAGATGGTCTCTCTCTGCTGAACTCCCTGGAGCTGAAGGATCTGCTGGATCGGTGCCGAAATGGGTACCAGAACCGCACTAAGAATGCAAGTCTAAGCAGGGACCGACGGTCCATCCCGTGGTCTGACAGGGAGGATATCCTCAAACTTCATAATAAACTACGAGGAGGCGTATATCCCACTGCTTCTAACATGGAGCCAATGGTAAGAGTGGACAGGACCTTATTGGGTTAAGGAGCAACTTGACCTCTGTCAAGAGATTAGCCCAACTAATGTCTCCTTTGACAACAATGGCATGTTGTGTGCTATAGCAGCTAAATTATTCTCTCCAATATTCTCTAATGTGACTCACTGTGTAGTTGAAGGTTCTGATGGTTTGGTATTTATGCAAAGGTATGGGATGATGAACTGGAGCGGTCAGCCTCTCATTGGGCTCGGCAGTGTATATGGGAGCATGGGCCTCAGGACTTGCTTCCATCCATTGGCCAGAACCTTGCTGTCCACTGGGGCAGGTGAGAGAATAAGTTTTGCGGAAGGTACCACAGTCCCATCATTGAAGACATCACTGGGATGCTATTGGCACAAAGAAGCATGTGAACACACACACAGTCCACATTAGAGACTGTTCAGTAAAACTTGTAGAATTCTGTTCTTGTTTTAATTTCATTTTCACAAAATCAGCATTCGTTACAATGCACACAATGGGCTGGTTGTGATCATGAATGGATCCCTAAATTATCCAATCCAGACCAAGATTTTGTTTCAATCAACCGTTGTGCATAAGGAGTCACAGTCATAGAGTGCTCTACTGGTTGGTTGAAACAAAATCTTGTTCTGAATTAATACTTTCTGAACCTGAACTTTCTACCTCTGATTTGATCCATTTGACAGTAAAGCAGCTGAGTAATGGGATCACACAGCAGCATTCAGTCTGAATCCCTGCTCTCATATCACTAATGCCTCTCTTTAGTTTGCTTTGGTTCTTGGCTCCCAAAATCACATGGAAAATTGTTAGGCTTTTTGGCTCATTTTCAAACAGACTTTGATAAATGATTTTATTCTAGATGGTTTTCTGAGCTATTAACTCTTTGCACTATGACTCACTGACTTATAGCTGTCATTGGGTCTCTGTGTTGCAGTTTTCGGTCCCCTGTTTTCCATGTTCAGGCCTGGTACGATGAGGTCAGGGACTACACATACCCCTACCCATATGAGTGCCGACCCTTTTGCCCTGATCGATGTTCTGGGCCTATGTGTACTCACTACACCCAGGTGAGTGTATCAACAGCACAGAAATATTAGTGGGACTTTAAACTTAGCAGAAAGTTAAATTTGAAGACTCTTAATGCATGGATGATGTTTAAAACCTTTTGTATTTCCATTTATGGGGTAAAACTGGAACAGTTTTCCAGTGGACCTACAGCAATGTTCAGGCATTATTCAGTAAAAAAATTCTTGATACCTGCTTTTGGAAAATTATGAAACTGATGAACTGGGTGACTGATGGGATATATAATTCTGCTAAATTGTATCCGCATTATATCTACCACTGTAGTTCTACTTATACATTTTCTTTTTTTTCCTTTTAGTATGGGGTGAGTAATGAGAGGAGGTGGGGGTAAGAGAATATGGTGATTTGATGGTGTTGGATGGGATAGGGAGTAATTAGTATGTACATACTTCCTTCTACTCCATTTTGGACTTAACGATTTTATTTTTTTTTCCTTTTATGTTAAGATTTTATTTTGTATATGTGCGAAATAAAAGGTTATCATCAAATGCTACTGTATCTTCTGGTTATTCATTTTCATCTTGATACCATCTTTGATGGGCTGTGAGCAGTGTGTGTAACATTTAAGTAGAACCAGTACGCACACAACAAAACTGATTTCAAGTATAATGTATTTCGAGCTGCTTAGGAGTTTGTTCAGCTTGTGAGACTTCAGTATTAATAATTACAAAATCTAAGTGAATTAGAGTCTAGAGTGATAGATCAGCATGTCTCAACTAAGCAGAGAAAGAGGAATGGATAGAGAAAGAATACAAGAGTTCCTTGTATTTTGTGGTCACTGTTCCCCCTTGTTCTGCCCCTAAATCTGTGTCCATTACAAGAAGACAGTCCCTTGACTTGGTGCTTGGTGTTGGAAGGTCCATCTTGTAGTAGTCACTCATCTTGTGATTGTTCCAGTCTCCATAGTTCAGTTTAATCATTTACAAATTATTTTTGCTGGGTCTTTCAGTGTTCTATCCTGCGTTCTTTCTTTTCTTTTTTTTATGGACTGGCGCTGGGTTATGCCAGGTCAGCCACAGTACTAATGTGGTTTTCTCTGTCTGCTGAGTCACTGGGTAAATATTTCTCACTGTTTTTGTCAAATAGACATACATGGACATACATTCCTCAGATAAAACATCTGCTCCTCTGAGCCTAACTACACCATCTGGAAGACAGACAAAGCTTTCATTTTTTAACTAGGTAGTTATCCAAGTGTTTTGTTGCTTATGCACATAACCTAATACCTGGGCTAATTGGAAGCATGCTGTTTAAATTGGCTACATGAATACTCTTAAGAGAATTATTTTTATAGTTGATGACATGAAATTAATGGGTGAACCACATAGTTCCACAGTTTTTTTTTCAGAGGGGAATTCTGCAGAGTATGATGAAAAGGCACAATGAGTGGGGTGTTTGACTACTGTTTGTGAAGAGTCCTGCAGGGGATAAAGTACAGAATAGGGAGTGGAGGCCTCAGAGATGCAATTACTAAAGGTTTTATTTTTTGGAGTAATTTCTGAATTGCATCACTGGGAAATTAAAGAAAGACAGGCCTGAATTTATACTGAACATTGCATAAGTTGGATTCCATTGTACCCATTTTTTTTCTTTTACACATTATTTGGCATGTTTGTCTTTATATAATCTGTACATTAATTCAAACTTAACCTGGCAGAATGACTTAGGGCCTACGTGCTGTAAATTTGCAATCTGCTTCCCTGTAGCTAGTCTGGGCCACCACCAATCGATTGGGGTGTGCGGTACACATTTGCTCTCGGATGAACGTCTGGGGTGAGATTTGGAATAACGCTGTCTACCTGGTCTGCAATTATTCGCCAAAGTAAGAGAATTTATGGTATAGACTTTTCTGTTGTGCTAAATCTCCTACTCTGTGCTGTTATTTATGGCATCTATAGTTGACTAGAATTAATTAAATAAAAATGTCAAGATCATTCTTGATTTTAATATATACATTTTATCCATAAAGTAGTGATATATGTAATCAGAGTTGTGCACATCTTTGTCTTACTCTCAGGGGAAACTGGATTGGAGAAGCCCCTTATAAACATGGCCACCCGTGCTCACAATGCCCACCCAGCTTTGGGGGTGGCTGTCTAGAAAATCTCTGCCACAAAGGTGAGTGGAGTTGTAGGAAAGATGAGCGGCCATCATAGAATTCATTGATCTGAAACCGCCTCTACTTATTGTACATTGTGCTTCCGTGCTAATCTGCATAATCTTTCCTCACTTAAGTGGTTGACTGTATTTCTTTGTCCTAATGTCCATGTCTTAAAATGTCATGGCTATATGTATCAGTATTCTATTTATTAACTTTTCATTTTCACTATGACCAATAACAAAGATATTTCATTTCAGTGTATGACCCATACATCATAAATCTGAAATTCACAGTAAAAGATGCTTTGATTTTTGACATAGACATTTGATTGTGGCTTGTGGTATTTGAACAGTCTGACTGAATCTATGTATGATATTTCTTTGTATGGAATTATACAATTATGTGTGGGGCTCATATTACTGGATGGTACTTGCTTTTGTTATCCACATAGTGATAGTCTCCCTCTTCTCAGAGCCATATCACCCAGAGTCTGAGAACCTGAATGAGGTAGAGAAGCTCCAGGAGTCCGTCCAAACCCGGACAACCCCCGTCAAACTTGGCCCCAAACCCAGTGAATGGGGGGCCTCCGTGACAAAGAAAACAACATCAGACGGGTCCTCATCCCAGAGGACAGCCTCAGCATTGAAGAAGACATCCCCACCCAAACGTACAGGGAGCACCTTCCTAAGTATGTAAAAGGGAGGAGCTCTTTAAAACCTATAAATCTTAAGCAGTGGAATGTGTTCACATAGCCTGGCGGATTGTTATCCATTTATTCATCCGTGTTCATTAACCATGTGTTAAGCTGCAGTAGCCATGTATACCCAAACATCCATCCATCTTCTGCCACTTATCTGGGGTTGGGTCACGGGGGCAAGTAGTCTAAGGAGGGATGCCTAGACCTCCCTCTCCCCAGCCAGCTCCATCAGCTCCTTGGGAGGAATACCATAATGTTCTCAAGCCACCCGAGAGAGAGAATCTCTCCAGGGTGTACTGGGTCTGCTCTGGGGTCTCCTCCTAGCTGAACGTGCCATAAGCACTTCCCCAGGCAGGTTTACTCAAAAAGGAAAAAAAAAAAAAAAATGTTTTTCTTGATTGCAGCACAAAATATCAACTGTGAGACAAACATGAGAGACAGATGCAAGGGAATAACATGCCACAGGTCAGTATGTCTATCCAGAATCCTCTGGTGATCTTGATATTATTGGGTGACTAAACTATCTCAACATTACAGGTACAGGTGTCCTGCCAACTGCCAGAACAAAAGAGGTAACGTGTGGGGCTCAACCTTCTACGATGTGGTGAGCCAGTTGTACTACCTTTAAAAATCACATGACACCTAGAAAGAAAGGAACTTGTAACACTGTGTTACACCCGCTGTTTTGGGTTCCCCCCAGAAATCAAGTATCTGCCAAGCTGCGTTGCATAGTGGAGCAATGAATTCCAGTGGTGGTCTAGTAGATGTCGCACGGAAAGGCAAGCTCCCATTCTTTGTCAAGGCAGTGAAGAATGGAGTAGAATCTTTGAGGTAGACACCTTACAGTTTGTGTAACGTTGTAGAATGTTGATGCATATAGAATTCATTCTACATCTGGTTTATTTATGCACAATTCAATGAGACTGACAGAAGAATTGTTTTATGGGTTTTTTGCTGCATGCTTATTGACATGATTTATATACACTAGAGAAAATTCTTCCTTCTCTTTTTCAGCAATTACAGAGCAGGAAATGCATTTGCCATAGCAAAAGTGAAAGGTATTGAGTCCTTGATATAATTTTGTTTGAATGTGTCTCTCTTTTTTTATTAATATTGCATGGAAAAAAGTCCATGACTACAGTCTTGGTTTTTTGTCCAAAGAGCAGTCAGTTGACTGCTATACCACTGTGGCTGAGATCTGCCCTTTCAAAAAGCCAGCCTCCACCTGCCCAAGGTAGATGGCCCTGTTCCCTGGTTGCTCTCATGCTTTCACAATTAGCAATTGTTTGCTCAGAGCTGGCATAATCTAGACCAGTGATTGTCAAACTTTTTGCACCATGACCCAGATTTTACCATGCCAGCTCAATCGAGACCCTACATCAAGTATAGGTCTATGCTCAAGTGCGATGTGCACTCTGCAGTCTAGTCCAATAAATGGCTATTGCACAAATCTGATTGGATGTGCCAGTGATTTTTTTAATTAAGCGTCTGTGGTTTGGCTTCTTGGATTGGTTGAGCGTTCACTAGTTTAGTACTAATTAGTTGCCGACTCAAGACTACATTTATATAAGTTAATTCTAGGATTGGGGCTAGGAAAAATATTTGGGGATCAGCATAGGTGCTTGCTGGTTTTAAAATGCTTACATTTCCTATTCTGTCTCACAACCCTGTCAGAACTTGCTGCAACCAAAATTTGCATTGCAGGTTCAGAGTCTCTGACCTAGACCACCACATTCAAGTCACAGTCTCTGTCAGATGTTTGTCTATCACTAGAACCATTTCATATTCCAAAGACTCTTTCACAACTACAATAAAAGTACTACCAGAATAGCTTGGAGGATATATTAGTAGGTACTATGCATGCATCTAACCAAACCTTTGTATGGAATGTGCTGTATCACACATTCCATACTGTTTCTCAGAGTCTTCTGCTCATCCAACTGCAAGAATGAGCCATCTTATTGGGCCCCGGTGATTGGGAACAACATCTACACAGATGTAAGGACCTGGTCTTAGCAGAACTCGGTTTTCTGCAAGCTATGGAAACAGCCAGTGGAGAAGAATTGGGCCTCATATCCACAAGCAGTCATTAGTAACTTTTGTTTAATGATGCCACAGTCGTTAAATATGATGTGACTCACAACTCTTGACAACCTTCATTGAAATGAAATGAAGTCTCATAATCCGGGGGTTAGTGGTTGGGCACTTTGTTCCTAGGATTGTTAATCCACCAATTGGCTTAACCAGGAAAAATGCAGGTAGGTCCCTGATGGAACCCATGATTGGTGTAAATCTTGAATATTTTAAAACCTTCAGTCCCTCAAGAGAACTCCCCTTTTTGCTTATTTGGTTATTTAAATTGCCATATCCATTTCGTAGTGAATGAGCTCTCAGGAGACCTCTGACAGATTCTCGGTATCTGCTGTTAGGAGCATTCAAACACATCACTCAGCATCTGTGTCTGAGGACCTTGGTTAGGATTGTTCAGAACTGTACTGGGTAGCACCAGCTTACTCTAATCTTGATTCAAAGCAAATCTATGAAGGAATAATTTGGCACAATAGTATGTTATAGACAATAGAAACATCAGCTAGTGGTAATCACAGTCAGAGACAATGAGAATTTTACAATGAGACAATGAGTTTTAATGCATTCTGATATCTCAGTGGATTTGATTTAGATGTCATTAATATACTCAGATCAAAATGAATGCACACACCCTCAAATTATTTCAATGAATGCCCTGGTTTCTTTTGGTTATAATGTTTATAACTGAAAACTTGGCTATAAGTGCTATGCTTATCTTAGTATAGTATGAATCCTACTTAGTTTTTTTATTACTTGAGATCAAAATTGGAATAGTGAGTCAGTGGAATAATTGATGTATATCAAAACTTGTAAGCTTATATGTTGCTCTCCTGGGTTATTGAATTTTTTTCCGGTTCTTCCTCAGAATTCCAGTATCTGCCGTGCTGCAATGCATGCTGGTGTGATGAGACCCAGTGGGGGATATGTGGATGTCTTGCCCCTGGACAAAAGGAGCAGCTATATTGGAACACTGAAAAATGGTATCCGGTCTGAAAGGTGCCCTCTCAGTCTTTGTAGTCATCCCTATTTACTGTAGAGAGCATGTCCTTGGTGGTCAGGCCTTGTGGTCAAATTGAAGTACACGAAGGGTCAATCACTTGGCAAGAAGCTTTGCATACTTATGAATTATTGTGCAGATTAATGCTTGGAGGGACCACATGATCCGTATGACTTCACTATAGTACATGCTGGAACATCCATTGGAAAAAAACAGCAAGGAGAAAATCAGCCCCAGTGAAATGAAATGTATTGCTGAGGTCCATGCTAAAATCCACAGTTTGGCAATTTAATCCTCTCCTAATGAAGACGAAATGTTACGATTGGACTGGGATTTAGTTCGAGAAGAATCAATGATAAGTTGTTTGTCCTTCATAAGTCAAATGGCTCAGAAAAGGGAGATGACCAAAGCTTATGTGACCTGATGAACCTCCCAAGTTGAAAAGCCTTTAATTGGTGTGCAGATTGACATTTTGATGGTAATTGGGTAGTCAGTATTGTTATATTATACTAGCTGAATTGATAATATTGGGTGATATTAGGGTGACATCATCCAAATATATTATTGAAATAGCAACATTACAAAACATATTATCAAACCACTGTTTAGCTTTGGATTTCAAATTCAAACTTTCTGACCCAATGCGCAACTTGACTATCAGCCTGGTTTGTTGCTTTAGAATGATGGAATATAAGTGTGCATGATATCGTACCTATTTGAAGATGTTTTTCCCTTGCAGTAAAAAGGACCATGAAGGATGCTCTTTCCGTGTCTTTGCTGTGAGACAGTGAGATGTAGTGACAAGAGGAAACCTTTTCTGTTTCGGGGACAAACAATACATCCCCTCCCACACCACAGTATCAAGCATCTAGCCTCAAACAATCTGATTAGCATCTTGCCACTAATTAGACTCCCCTAGCAGGGTTTACCCTTCTCTCCCTAAGTTTCACATTCAGTATCTAAGGATTAAAAAATTCTTCCCCACATCCAGCTGCCACATACACTAATGACCAAAACTGAAGAAACACCTAGCATTTTTTGGCATTAAGCTTTAAGAATTACTACACGAATATTGATGGTAATATTTATGAACAATCAAAGAATGTTACAAATATCATGCATTGGACAATTAAGTGGTTTGGAGAAACTGGAATGAAGTTCTGCAATCTCTAAATATTACAAGTGTTTCCACAGTTTTGGCTGCTAGTGAACATGTCAATGTAAAGCACTGAAGTGCAAAATGCCAGTGTTTCAAAACATCAAACTTTATCAAATATTTATAAATTAAATTTTTTTTATTTGCTATGATGGGGAGAAGGGGACCAGGAAGCCTTGGAGATTCTGTGTTAGGAAATGGACGAGCATATTATGCCATGTCTCAAAAATACTATATTAACCTTTTTAACATAAAATAAGCCATGTAATGAGACCCAAACTTGACTTCCTGCCCAGTTTACCCCTGTAGTGGCACTCCATTTGCTTATGCGTCTGTTATTGTTTAACGTCCTATCCCTGTCATGGTTTTCGCAAAATTTATATTCATCTCAGGCTGTTTCAGAGTCATTGTTGTATTACCTGCCTTACTTGCAACTTGCTTTGAACAAATGTGTCTGTTACACAAATAAATGTAAATGCATCCATTTCTACAGAAATTTTCTTTTTGTCAAAAAAGATCTGTTTCATTAAAGGTAATTTTTATGACATTGTTCCATTTTTCTCCCCCTTTTTTTCTCCAAAAAGTAACAAATTCATTTATACAGTCAGACCTACTACAATGGGATTAATGCATTCCTGAAAAACCTAGTGTTAGCTAAAATTCTGTACTAAAATACACATATCCAATGAGAAAAATATGATTAGGGGAATGCAACTCCAAAACTTGGAACCTTAGGCCAAACGAAATTATATAATATAATTTAAATTATTAAATAAAAAGAACAGTGACCAGTATATGCATTTAAAATGTTAATAATAATTATAAAAATACATGAATAAATCATATAAACATTTCCTATATGAATCTTAAGAGCCTCACGAGAATTGCCTAGTAACTGCTTTAACAGAACATGTTGAACTTGTTAACTTGTGGATTGCCAGGATTTGGGAGTAGTGATGGCCAAAACGAAGGTTCATGAACCATTTACTGTATTTCCTGACCCCCACTTGTTGGTGCTCTTGGCTTACTTTGGAACATACTTTGAGCTGTTCTTTGAACAGAGAGCACCATCTATTGGAATCAGAGAATATAGGTAATGGTTCGAGAACCCTCATTCTGGCCGTTGTTAGTCGGTGCTGAGCCTCAGCTACCATGCAGTTGGGCACACAGCACAAATACAACGAATTACGGTATGCGGAGGGCCACCGAAGGCAACATGGCTAGACAGTCTACTTAAAACAAATGTAAGTGAATTTTAAAATGTTGCTGTATTTTTATATGATCGTTTGTCGAATATTTTTCGATTTTTAGAATCTATGACTTCGACCTGTGCAATGTGTTTTTGTACAAAAATGTTTCGTCTTTGAAAGCCGCTTCCAACAAATCACTGAAAAGAACTGGAACACTTCATTCACCAGTTGAACATCACTATTGTTCACTTGCATGACATTCAGAAAAAAAGGGTAAAATAATTGTACTTTTGCCTATCACTGGCGCTGTACCCTCAAGGATCTGCCAATTGTGCCATTAGCTGAGGGATTAGTGTACCCTTTGGGGTACAGAAATGGACTTTGAGGAACATTTCTGTACCATTGATGCTACAGTAATGCTGTCTGTACCATTTGGAATGTTCCTTAGAGCCCATTTCTATACGTTAGAAGGGTACAACCCCAATGACGAGCAAAGCTACAGATATCTACACTTCTTTTCTGAAAGTGTACTGGACTTGTGGACTGATAATATATCAAAACGCATTAGGTGTGATATTACTTGTTGTGGCATGACTGACTGGATGAATGTTTCAGTTGCATTCAGAAATACTGTATACTATTGTGTGGCATTTTCACAGCAGCAGGTAACACCACTGAGTAAGTATAACCTGTGTGAAGTGAATATTCTCTCTCCTGTAAAAGTGCCCAAAGAAATGTCTGGTGTAATGTTTTCCTCCTTTACAAATGTATGTGCCGAAGTACTTAAGAAGCATTAAGAATGATTCTTTATAAAAGAGTCACCTCTTTACAATGAAATGGAGATTTCATATATAAATATTAAGTGGTAGCGGACAGCTTACTCTATCACCTGTTTCTTATGCCGTTTCATTTGCTCTCATCCCACTAATGTCAAAATTGTAATATATTCTTGATAGAATGCTTTAGAGACTTAGTTTTTATACACAGAATATAACTGTCACAGGTTCAAAAAATGAACAGCTGGAATAAAGGAATCATAGCATATTTTGAATATTCACCTCACACTTCCAGGATTGGGGGTTTGGAGTTTGTGAATTCTCCCCATGACACCTAGGTCTCCTGCCGTAGTCCACACTTGTTAGTGATTATGGCAACAGGCATCTCATTGACCAAAGTGTGTGATTGTGTGCGTGTGCGTGTGTGTGTGTGTGTGTGTGTATGTGGTGGGGGGGGCAGGGTTGCTAACTTATCAGTTATTTGGAATTTAAAATCTCACAACAATCAAGTCTGTAGGGTTTTCCAAATTACCTCAACACCTTTGAAGCTGCTAATTTCAAGTTTATAATAATATATGAATAATATAGATTTGCCATACGATTTCTTATATAACCGTGAGTGTAACGCTAGATGCCTGAGAGTTGTCAGTCCTGCTCTTGGGTGGATGGATGGCTGTCTGCATTCCTCTCACTCCCAGAATGAAGTATCCTTGATTATGTGTTTGCCTTTTATGTAATAGTCATGTATTCCTGAAATTAACCGTACAGTACTCACTGAAGGACAGATTCGGCATTTTCACATTAAGTGACAATAATCGTACCATTATAATTTCACAAGACAAACAGCGATGCAGGAAAAGGTCGGAAATGGAGCACAACTCAATACTTCTTAGTTGTCAAACATTATAGATTTGCTTGTTATAAATATTTGGAATTCGGTAATGAATATTGAATATTGTGGGAATGTTTGCATGTTGAAATGATTTTCACTTTAAGAGTTCAGCTTTGAGAAGTAAGTGACTAATTTGAATCTGGTCACATGAGGGTGATGTGTATAACATACTGTTTCACACTGGATAAGTGTCGCGGTTTACTTTGTAGTTTCCCGTGCACCTGAATTAGAGCGGCATAAAACTAATCAACCGCTCAAGTGAAGTCTGTTCATTGGCCAAAGGATCCCACTGTTTGATCATTTTTAATTCAATAGGTTTTAATTGGACAGATTTCCAGGATGTTGCACCTCATTCCTGGGTGTCAGGGAGCTGCCAGAACGTTCAGGAGAGCTAGGATGTCTGCTACATACTTGTATTAGTTTGACAATTCAGTGAGGCAGCTCCAAAACTTAACTCCAGGGGCACTGTGCTACTGAAAACTTTGGATACCCCACAATACAAATTGCAAGACTTATTCTAACATACATTTATATTGTGAATCAGTATCAGAAAAAAATTTGTAACTGCTGCTGTACTTTGTGGTTATAACTGGTGAGTGACATCCGTAAAGCAAGAAGCTTTTTCTATTATTTGGGTCTGAGGTTGACATTATAAAAAAAGCACTTTCTGAAATGAGCCTGAAGTTGGGCTTGTGAACTTCGTGAACTGTTGCTTGTTTTCACTTGGCTGGCTTGCTAGGTACACTTCTACTCCAGTCCTTCCCCTCACACATACATCAATATGTGCTCGGAGTGTTATATCCCAGCTCTTTTTGGCTGTTGCCCTTACTAAACAAAACGCGCCTTCTCATCCACGCTGGACTGTTTGACCTGAGGTTTTCACTTGGGGAGCAGACAGATGCATAGGCTTTTACTAGGTCTGGTGTTGTAGCCAACAGTGAAAGTACAGGCCAGTGGAGGGAGATGCAGATGCTGACAAGCGAGCATTTTCACACCACTGGGGGAACAAAAGGCACAAACCAGTGTGTCTAAATGGAGGCGTAAATTTCTTTTTTTGTTTAACTTTCAGATTAAATTTATATGCTAGTGTACCACAAAAGTTAATTTTCAAGTTATATCAGTAGTTACCAAAATTTGCTACATTTCACAGTTTTCAATTTTTTTGCTCAACACCTCACATTAATTGTCCTATGGTGTGATATTACATTTGGAATAGCTTGTGTATTCTGTAAGAATAGGCGCCCTTTTTAGCATATCCACACACAGATTTCTCTTATGATATTTATACTTTTCTGTAAAATATTTTATGTGTATAATGTAGATGTGTCACTACAGGACCCAAAAAAGTGGACACATCAGAGGTTCACATGAAACTCGGAACATTTTCAGATTAGTTTGAGATGGACACTCATTTTGTGACCTTCAGAAGTACTTTTCATTGTCTGACAGACTTCCTGGTGATGGTCTGACCCTATATGTGCTAAAGAAAATGCCTTTTTACAAAATATTTTTTTGCATCACACGAATTGTATAAAATATTATCAACTGCAATAAATTTATCTTTAATGATATCAAAGTGTGACTTAGAAAATATAAGTCCCTTGAAAGAATGTCAAATTAATTTTTATTCTATTTTTAGGAATTATTTTATTGACATTTACGTTTCCAAAATCAAATTTGTTATGATCGCATAACTAGCATAGCATTTTACTAGCTTTTTTTTGTTTTGAAAACTTGCCTATAGCTAGAAATAGGTTTCTCTGTGTTGGCCATAATCTGTAGCAGTGATATATTTCAAATATTAATACAAAACGTAGTGATATCCTCTAGCTTTTTTTGTTTGTTTTTGATCACTACTGTTTAGTTGGAATTTTATAATGATTTTATCTGGCAGACCTGTATTTTTGTTTGATATTTTTTGTTTCCATGGTGGAAAAACTTATTTTGAGACATTTATGGGGTGACGGAAGATATCTGGAATTACATGAATGTTTCTATAGATGCATCTCTTATTTTAATGGCGAGAATGAAACATTTTACACAAGGAAGTCATCAGTCGTCCATTGATGTTAGGGATCAGGAAGTCTCCAGTTTGTGCCAAAATACTTGTTTCTGGAACTGCTGTGTTCACATTAGTCTGGATGTAGCATCACTTTCTTTCCAATTGTTTCTTGTCCCCCTGGTTCTAATTTTTATGAATTCTGCATTTTTAATTGAAATCACCTCATGTATTGAAGAGAAACCCATAGAGTGTGACATTGCAGCCAAAGATTAGCTATAATTCTTGTCCTTTACGTTTTTTTCTTGCAAGGAAGCCCACCAGAAATGTATAAATATTTGAGCTTCCTTTAGGGTAACACAGACAGTGTACAAGGAAGAGCCTTTCTTTAACATATTTAGGCGTGAGCTGCCTCTTTGCTTAGTATTTGAATACATTGAAGAGCAAATCCTAAGAGGATGAGTTCATGTTACCCTTTGTTATCATGAAGACCTGTAATTGAGGTTTTGGATTATAAACAAAGATTTTGGCAAGATGTTCTGCTTATATGGGGAATTTAACTTTTTTGTGTCTCTGTTGGATGTTTTTAATGAAGAGTGAAGTGGTGTCTGTTATGAAAGAATGGTGTTGAAAGGTAGGTATGTTTTGTAGGTCATCAATTTTTGGGTCCATTTCCATTCTTTGAACAGCTTTTAAAGAGATTTAATTTCAGTTTTATAAATTAATTAGGTTTGATTAAAATATTAACTGAAGTGACAGAATACATGAGCCAGGAACTTGCTATAAATCATAAACATTTTTTTGTGGAACAGTGACCAGTGTAATTGCAAAGGAAGCTGCTTCTGTTTCTCTCCAATACATCCCACCATCTCAAACAAGCAAGGCATGTGTGTAAAAAGTATCCCTCCCATTTCTTTCTACTTTTGTTCACACAGATTGGTTTTATAGTGACATGCCGATCACTCTTCACAGTCCAGGGTCTATAATATGTCCTGCCTGCCTGCAGAGGGGATGACAGGATATAGTCACTGTAGTGCAGCCCAGTGAATGTTTATGCATGATGTTCCCCAGTTCTTCAATTTGGAGTGCTCTTGCAAACAGAAGTTTGATCACTGCTTGAACTTTACATTGTGCAGAAAATCCGCAATACAAAATGCTGCGTCCATCTGCGTTACTGTAGCATTTTTCAGGTGTCCAGTCAGATTGTTACTGAATTGTTCTGAAAGAGAAGATTATCTGTTGGCTTGTTTCTCAATATTATTCCTGTTATCTTGTGCATCCATTCTGCGTTCTGCCTTTTTTGTTTGCAGATGGTTTTAATTTTCCTTCTTTATTACAGGAGTAAATTGTTTTCTCTTGTTGGTTTGTGTGGGGGGAGTTTGTCAATATTATGTCTTATTAGTGACTTTTACACTATTCTTCGTGTAAGTATGTTGCTGGGGTTTGTCCTGGAATGGGTTTAGGTCAGATAAAATTTCAACTGACCATAAAATACAGGGGCTTTTTAGGTCTATTCTGAGAGGCACAGTCTGAGACACTAAGGCTCAAGGATGAAATGGACTGCTGCTGTCTTGGCAGCTTTATTTAACTTTCTCTGTGAAAAAGCTTTTTAAAGGAATGTGCAGAAGTCTGAGAAGAGTCCCAGCTGTGGGTGGCTGACCAAAGGTAGCTTTTCACCTGCTGTCAGCAGGTTACGTCAGGGCTGTTCAGCAGAATGCCTGTTTCCTTGGTTCAAAACGTCAAGCATGGCTTAGGTTGTGCCCAAAGTCTCACATCATCTGAATCTCGTGCAGTATCGTTTTTAAAAAAAGCCTCCATTATTTTCTTTTTTTGAATTCCTAGTAATGTTTTTTGATTATAAACACTTTTGTGGGTGTTAGAAGACTCTGTGTTAGGTGTTCTTTAGTTGAGCTATTATGTGTGATTTATTCATTGTTATAATTAGGTTCCATGCATATTGATGCCTTTTCCCTTCAGGACTGTGGAACCCTGGTGCCATTATTTCCCCCTTTTATATGTTGTTAGTGCTGTGAGTTTAATCAGCTGTCTCAATTATTATACACTTATGGAACGCTTGATATAATAATACTGGCTCAGCACTGTGGGTAGCACTGGTACCTCGCATATCCAGAGGTGCGGTCTTGAATCCCACCTCTGCTCTGTCTGTGGAGTTTTCATCATCTTTCTGTCCAGCACGGGTCTCCTCTGGATGCACCAGTTTCCTCCTCCTTTTCAAAGGTATGTAATTATGGTTAACTGCAATTCCCCCTAGTGTATGGTGGTTTGTGTGTGTCTCTCCTGTAATGGGCCGGCATCTAGTCCAGGGTGTAACCCAACGACCCTGGTCAGGATAAGGGTTTGGAAGATGGACTGATAAGATGTGCAAAAGCAGAAGTACACACAATATGACATGCAGAGATGGATATGAGGATACAATGAGCAAACGACTGCTGTTATTGAAGTGGCTTTTCAGCCATGGTATTTGAATTACAGGGAATCATTCACTAAAGCTAAAATCCTTATGTTATAATACACAGTGGGTCTTTTCTTCCCCTCCATGTCTGTCTGCTTAGTTTATCCAGTGGCAGTGGCTGTTACCCATGTTTAAGAGTGAACAGAAATGACTCAGAGTTCAGAAATAGGGCCTTTCTTTGTATTGATTTGGTGTTTTAGATGTGTAAATAAGCAGTATTAGAGACGAGTTCTGTTGAGATTCGGCTTTCATCCCTTAGTGCTGAGTCACTATGTCCCCATGTCGGTGCACCTGGTCCAGCCCATAGCACTTAACCCTTGCCACCCCCTAAACTTGCAGAAGCTTATGGACTGGAAATTGTTCGGGAGAAGCTTCAGCAGCTTATGCGTGTACCTCCCAGATTTATACAAGGACTCATTTATAAATGCAAAGCTGTCTCCTACAGTACATAGCAGCCAGGACCTGGAGCAGTTTGGCTTGGAAACCCCCAAAGCTTTTTTGGCTCCGCTCCATCAGTTCCAATGAGCCGCTACATCACCTGTTGGCAAATTTGGCTTTGAAGCCTATTAACATTTGATCAAATTTGGAAACATGCATTTGAAGAACCACGTTTCTCAAGATGCTGATTCTGAAACTGGCTTTGTGAGCCCTCTGCTGGACATTTTAAAATCATTCATCTCCGTAGCACTTGCTCATTGTGTTTATCAGGTAATGCCATAAAGTAAATTACTGTAAGTACAGTCTGAATTAAGCACTTAATTTGAATTGTGCAAAATCTTCTAACAGCAGGTATCTTAATTTTGAACAGCAACAAGTATGTGAAGTAAAGCTCTTCAGGTATTTAACCCAAGGAAAATTAGTACCTATGCATATGTAATCTATAAGTATAAGAAGCCAAATCAGAAAAAAAATATCTAGATACTGAATAGTGTACATTTTATTTTTGTTGTAGAAATGGAAGGAAGCAGACTTGCAGCCAGGGGGCACTGTTGCTGCAGGGAAGCTTTGGGTTAATAGGAACAGAAAGAAAAATCTGACTACAGTTTTTAAAGGAATATGCAGAGGCATGGAAGTGAGCTAACCAATTAATGTTCTAACCAATTAATGCATTTCTTATCTGCGTTTTGTATCCTTTTCTTATCTTTTCTTTTTTTGGTATTGGGTATTAAGGAAAGGGAGGAATTAGTTCTATGAAATGTTGGTAGGTCTGGTGGAACTTGACACCAAAATTGGGGCTGCTGTATAGCAAAGGATATAATGAGTGAAAAATTTTAAGTAAGTACGACAAAGGTACGGTTGAAATATCAAACTGACCTGCTGCAAATTAGATGATTTTTAAGGCAGGCACAGAGTCTGGCTCATTTCAGACAGCTCAAGCTGTACAATGCATATCAAGGCAGCCCTCTTTTATAGCAGGACTTCTGACCCCTTGTTAAATCTTTGGAATTTCCACTAGCATGCCCTCAATGTATAATGCAACCAGAATCTGTGCAAAAACTGTTTAACCAGTCCATCCACACACTTTCAAAACCATCCTGGTACATTCTACATAATATGCAAAGAGAGATTTTAAATGCTATTTCGACCTGTGGTAACCAATTTTTATCGTGATTTTGAGCAGGAATGACTAAACTACTTATTAGACATTTAAGTTAATTGTTCTTGGGTAAAAAGACAATCTAGTCTTTGTAACCTGTACAATGTACACTACCAGTCAAAAATGTGGACATGCCAAGCCACTTACAAAGGAGAGCAATAGTATCACATCACATGATCTGGCCACCTGACCTGAACACAGTAGAAATGTTTTTCGAGGAGACTGAGAGTGAAGGAAAAGCAGTCAATGAGTGCTCAGCATATATCTGGGACCTCCTTAAGGACAGCTGGAAAAGCAATCCAGGAGGGCCACCTCATGAAACTGGTGTGCAGGAGAAAGTAGGGTCAGCCCGTCTAACAGTTTGGGTTAAGAGCCTTGTTCGGGGCTCAATGGTGAGATCACTCTGCTGAACATGGAATTTCAGCCAGCAATCTTTTGAGTCCCAACCCACACAGCTGCCCCCCCCCCCCCCCAATTAAAAATTGTAGAGAATAGTACAATAAACCTTTTTATGGGTGGGGGTGTCCAAACTCTTGACTGCTATTTGGGTATAAGAAATTGTTCAAATTATTTATAATTGGAGTAATTTATAAAATGATCTATACCTTCTCAATGATCCCCAACTTGACCTTTTCCATCAAACTGCCTGACTGGAAAAAGAATGGCAAGATTCCTGGATGTAGGATACTAAAGGGACATTAGAGTTTAGTTTGTGGCCCCCAGTCACTTATTCACAGTAGTTGCATGAGATCAGGTACAAGTATGTACAGCAGCAAGTCTTTTGACTATGGAAGGCTAACCAGTTGAAGAAGGAATTTGATGAGAGGTATTACCTTCACTACAGCCTTGTAATATTCTTTTCTCCCTTCAGGACTCCTTTGAAAACATTAACTGGTCCCTGGTTATGGTATTGCCTAGTTTTTTACATTTTGTCCTGTAAGTGTTAAGGTGCTCTGGGTTTTTTTAAAAATATGTACATTGACTCCCTTACTGTTGAAATCACGTGCTCAGGAATATAGCAGTCACCAACTCTGTAACTTTGTGCATGTGAGAGACTGCATAAAGGAATTAAATCAATATTTTCACAGCTGGATTTTCTCTGCATAGAAAAACGCATTTTGAAATTTTTGCTTATACTGACTGTAGAATAAATCTTTTACATTCAGGTACAGTAATGACCAGTCTGTGTATTTCTGTGTTCAAGTGGAACAATCATGTTAAATGGTGCTAATGTAACATGAAAACTACTACACAAAATAACAAGGTTTACCTTTTTACAGACTTTTGCTGTGAATGTCTGAAAAATGAGTGCATATTCATAGCGTGATATGAATTAAATTATTATCTCCTTAATTCCTCCCATTTTATATTTTGGCTAGTATCTCTTTTAAGTCTGCATTATGCACATATTTCAGAATGGGTATGTAACTACATTTCCAAATAGCATTTTGAAACACCATTAAATCCATGTGATCTTGTGCTCATCGACATCCTATTCAAGTGTCATAAGACATACAGTGGCACGCTGTTTACCACAATAAAGGCAGTAATCCAAATATTGTTTGACTTTCATGACCATAGTTAATTTAGTTCTCCAATATATTATTCAGGCAATTAAAGACTATTAGTTTCATACTCAAGTCATACTTTTTCTAAGAAAGTCAGTATCCTTATAATTCAATATGCGAGTTACGTAGAGAATCATGTATAAATAGAAAAGCAGCCGTTATGCCAGCATCTTTATATCGTTACGCCTAACTGAGGTATTTTTAAGAATCTTCAACATATCTCTGTGTCTGGCAACGGTCCCCAAGTGCCTGCCTAAAGTCATCATAGTGCTAATGCCGAGAAAAAGAAACGTCAGCAATCTGAACGTCTATCGTCCGGTTGCCCTCGTACCTACAGTAATAAAGTGCTTTAAAAGGCTGGTCCTCTCCAAAGTCGTCATCCCTGCCTCACTGGACTCTCACCTGTTTGCTTACAGAGCTGATAGATCCATAGAGGACTGTGGACTACAGCTCTGCCTCCAGCATAGTCATCCCCAGCAAGCTCACCTCCAAACTTGGGCAGTTAGACCACAGCTCATCACTGTGCAGCTGGATCCTAAGATTCCTCTCAGACCGTCCTCAGGCAGTGAGAGTGGCCCCCACATGTTCTCCACTGTAACTATGAGTACTGGCACACCATAAGGTTGTCGTCAAGTTCGCGAATGACACAATGGTGATGGGGCTGGTCTCCAACCGCGACAAATCAGCCTACAGAGGACCCTGTTGAGCCGGTGCTCAGGAAACAACCTGCTCCTTAACACAGCGAAGACCAAAGAGCTAATCATCAACTTTTGGCAGTCACGGGATAATGAGTACGCCCTGATCTTCAAAGACCACAGCCACACACATTTCAGAGGACCTCACATGGACAACTAACACCACTGAACTAGACAAGGAAGCAGCCATGGTTATTTATCTTGTTTTTTTTTGGAAAAAAAACATGTCTGCCTCAACAGTTCCAGATGACCTTCTGTCGATGTGCCATAAAGCATCTCTGTAAGTATGTGTTATCAGCTCGGTAAGAATCTCTGTATGCTATTTCATCTGCACAGCAGCTAATAGGAAAACTCTTCAGCAAGTCATCTCCAGTGCACATATGATCCTTGAGAGCCAGAGGACATCTACGGCTACATGCTCATGCTCAAAGCTTCCAGCATCTGTAAAGGCCTCACACACCCTTGCTATCGTTTGATCCATCTGGCATGTGTTATAAGGCCCTTTATACTCGCACCCCCAGACCGAGGAATAGCTTTCCCCCCTGAGCTATGAAGGCCCTGAATCAACTCATCCAGCTCCCTTCGTAATCTGCCTGTCTTCCCCCTTACTGTTTTGCTTATGTACTGTTTTTGATTCTCCAGCACTGTTTTGCACATCTGAGCTGTTGGCACTATTTACTTCTGTCAAACTTGCACTTTACTACTGTGATTCATTTTGTACTGTCTCTAGTGCTGCATTGTTTAAACCATTCACACTGTACATGCTGGCTTATATTATGGTTGGTTAGCAAAACTGCAAATTAAATAATTGTATTGCTTCTGGCGCTGCTTTTTATTTCCTGTATTTTAATTTATTACTTAATATTTACCTTTTTGTCCTATATAGTCTACTCTTAACTTATTGTGTAAGAGTTGCAGACTTAATCTTGTTGCAATGTGCAGTATCAGCAGTACGTGCATGATGACAAAGATATTCATTGTCATCATCGTTAAATAAAATCATTTTCTTTTAAACGTTTTAGCCAAAGCCAGGGACTGCTGAATTGGGAGGAAATATTTATAGTCTTCTATACTGAAAGACCACAATATAAAGTGATTGTAAATATAAATTTAATGGTCTATACCAGAGTCACTCTGGGACTGTAATTATAATGCTGTGAATGGTGGGAAGCTGAACAGGGAGTGAGTTAGAAATGTCTTTTTTCCAGCCTCCATCAGAGGGAGACTGAGTACTATGGAGACTCCTCTCTGCTTTGAACAGAAAGCACATGTCACAGCAGCAGTCCATTGGAAGGAAATCCATTTGTTTCTTTGGGAAAGGGAGGTCAACGTTAAATTTTCCACAGCACAGAACCGAATACCAGCTGACTAAAGCAAAACCAGGATGACAGTCATATCTTTAAATAACATTTCTGACTGTCCATTCTTGTTATTCAGGAAAGTGTTATTTTAAACTGAAACTTTATGTCAAGTTGCCAGAGATACTGGGGGAGGACAGTAGTTTTAATATACAGCATGATTTATTTATTATAAATGAATTAATAGTTTTGTTAGGAGTGCATGGGGCATACCGAAGTATTTAGTTTAGTCCTGTTTGTTTATGTATAATGCATGCATAATACATATTTTCTATAAGAAGGAAGTTTATCAGGGCATGGGGCCATCAATTCACATATGCACAACATTACAAGAAGTTCATGTCACATAGGTCTATATTTTAAAAATGGAATGTGAAATATGATACAAATGTCAAATTTCCAGATGTGAGTTGGGCCGTATAGCAAGATCAGACCATGCAGTGTGTGTTAGATTGTGGCCCCGCCTGACAGGTGTAACCCAGAGGGCTTCATTGTGCCAAGAAACTATCCAGCTGCCTTCATTTTCACGGTATTTTCTGTAAAGGAGTAATGGAAGTAAAAAAGGCAATGGTCACAGGTCCAGCCTAGTTGCAGTTAGTTACTTCACATATAACCAATATTATAAGCAGTCTTAATGAGTCTGCTGCAGTCGAGTTTGTGTTCAGTTAGACACAGCACCAGTTCACACATCAATGGTCAGTGGTCTTTAGCGGTCATGTGATAAAGGGGCCGGAATTGTGCGTGGAGACAAAAACGTGGTCTCGAACTTGAAGCCGTAGACTTGCATAGGAGTAATGCTAGTAGCCAAACCGCCATATATTAACTAATATGAAGAATTCTATGTGTGCATTTGTCAGGTCTGTGTACAGGCATATGGACTTAGTATGGATCTTGGGTGTAAATTACAGGGGGCAGATAGAGGGGTTGTAATCAAAAGTACCCAATACACCCCCCCCTGAATAATCACAAATTAGGCAGAGATGTCAACCCCCCCCCCCCTCCACACACACACACACACACACAGTGTTCAGTGCAAAATTATGCCCTTGGTATGAATACTCAAGAAGAATGAGCGGGTGATTAATTACAAAAGGAGTTAATGCTTTATATAATGTGTCTCTGGTGTCTCTGTGATCAATGCATCCATCTTTTGTGGACTTACCTTAATCAGATATAACTGGATTTTTAATTCACAAATTACTACTATACTACCACAGTGGCATATAATGGTCAGCCCTTCAGACTGAAAAACACTCTTTATTTCACAGTGATGACTCTAGGTCCCTTTGGATAAATCTTTGCCAAAACAGGAATGAATCATTGGACTATATTAGATCATTTATAAAAATTTGATGGTAATGGAAAAATATCCCTTTATGGTACGTTCTGGTATGCTTGACAATGGAAAAAACGACTTCTCAGTCATCATGTGGACAGCACCTTGCCAGACAAGAGTTAAGATCAATAAGAACTGTCCTAATTGGTTTGAATGTCCTCCACACCTGTACCAGATAGTGGTAGCACTTTGATTTGCAGTGACCTGTCAGAGTTAATCTTCATGATTGACAGCTTTGCAACAGTGAATGGGATAGATACAAATATAATGAAGCCAGGAGTGGCGTTGTGGTGATAACTGGCTCTGGTGAGTGAGGGCAGTAGGGGTAATGATAGAAGGTGGGTTGTAGGGGATGTGGAGAGGTTTAGAGGAGGAGTTTTATGGAGGAGAAGGTCATGGAGGTCGGATGGCCTGACCTTCAGTACTCTGTTGTCATGTTTTACTGCTACTAAATGCATCATCTGGCTTATTTTAACCATGCCTTGAGCTAGCTAGGATGTCCTATGCAGGATACCTCGAATTTTCTGCATGTTATTCCTATTAAACACAAACAAGAGCTTCTTATGCCATGTCTATCCATTAGTCTGTCTGCCTCTATCCCACTCAGCCACATTTCTGATTGCTTCTCATGCATGAATAATTCATTTTATCAATTTAAATATTTTGGTAACCAGGGGCAAAAAATGAAGTAATCCATCCTCTGTATAAGTAGTTCTTGTGATTTGTGTTATGATGCTGTAACTTTATGAGTTTCACTCACACCTTTTGTCTGAGTATCTAAACTGAACCTAATTCCTAGGAGATTTTCTCCTCTAGCACAAAAATTATATACATGGGCTTAATTAAGAACAAAAAGGCATGCATGGTCTTAATTAAAAGTGGAAAAACATAGTGCTGTCTTTGTAGTTTTCTTACAAAAAATGGAAAAATAAAAATCTGTTGAAATGCGTTATAAAATGGTGTGCAGCCTATGATTTAGTGAGGCAATAAAGAAGCGAAAGGAGGCCATTCATCAAAAAGGCGAGCTCACCCAGAGAGGACCTGTCATAGACAAATCGCCCAAATACCAGCTCAGTGCCACAGCTGCTCCAGAGGGAGATGGAGGGCAGAGGGTGGGTCCCATGCCACTTGATGGGAGCAGGGTGTAGAGGATAGTGCTTGTGTTTGAGAATGGAGGCAGGTTGCTGGGTAGAGGTTGGGGCACGAGTACCAGGACAAGTGATGGGAGTAAAGCATGGACGTCTTATCCTGAACACTACAGTCTATTCCCAGTGTTTTTGATATTTAGTTGATGTTAAGTCTCTCTAGGTTTATGGTGTATAAACAGCAGTGGCAGATTCTCAACCTTTAGGGAGATACTGATGGACAAAGATATACATAGACCTTCGTATACCTTGCAGGCAGCAGTTCATGTGAACAGCATGGCTTGGTTCAGTGTGGAGACCGCAGAGAAGCCAAACAAGCATGGATTAAAATGTAAGGAGGATCTGAACACTAACCTGCACAGTTCTGTAACACCAACACTAGCTGCTAAGAAGTTATACACGTACCTACAGTAAATAGTATATGTGTGACTTTGCGTGTGTTAGGTCTGAGTCTGCATATGAAATGAGATGAAAGGGACAAAAAAACTGTCCCTGGAAAAGTCTGCAATTGATTATTTCTGAACATAAGTTACACCAGAGCGCTGCTTGTTGCCTGAATCTGTTATAGTTGTTACAGCCAAACCTAAAAACATGAAGTAACTGGGTATCACAGACGTACTAACAGCAGACTACCAACTCTGCTCATTAAGTCTCGTGGACTGCAGTTCACAGAAGTACGAGATGGGAGCGAACTGCTTTGGGCTTTACGTTCTGAGGATTTCCAGCAGCATTTTTTCATCTGTTGAATTAAGTGCTTCTGCATAGCATTCTGCATGCCTTCCTCCTTCATCTGTTTGTTTCTGTGTGGCCATGGGAAATATGACATCCTAAATTCCGGCCTGCTGGCTCATGATCTTTTTCCTGATGACCCTGCCTTCCATCTCCTGTTTTTTCTTTAGGTTACAAAATGTAACAATTTATGAACAGAAGAGAACCGAACGTATGAATGCTGGGTAGAATTCCTATGAAACTAGGAGGAAACACTACATGTATATTAATAAGGACATGTGTGATTTCCAAAATAATGATTAAAAAACGTTTAACCAGCTGCAACCTTTCTTCTGACCTGTTCTAATTGAAACCACTTGATTCTCCAGGAAGGTCTTGATGTTTTCTATTAGTCGTGTTTGATAGATTACAGACATTTTCAGTATGGGGTAGAAATGGAAAATACATATGTGAGAACAATACTGACTTTCTATCTGTGATTGCAAGCATTTAGTAATTAAAGAAACATTAAACTGATATGACAAGGTTTCTTAACTCCTTTCACAATTAGACCTGACTTTCCACAAGAAACAACTGAAGTTTGTTAGTGAGGTCTCTTGGGTCTGGGTAAATGGGTATTTCAGGTTCAAATGGTTCTGTTTTCAGTTTCCCGTTCTTAAATCTTCCAGGCTTCCTTGTTTCACTTATTAATAAGAGATGGTATGTGTCTGTTGCATGCTGTACAATTGAAATGACAGGTATACAGTCTTCTAAGTAGAAACAGGTTCCAGAGAGAGAGTGGAATTTTATACTATACTTAAAATGGCATTATCATGCAGGAAATGCTGCACTGAAAGGTTATTGCAGGGGACTCTTAGGCATTTCATACAGTTCGTAAACCCAGAGATGCTCACATGACATTTAAATTATGGCTTGTAATCGAATAATCAATAAATTAGAATATTGCAAAATGTGTTGTATATCCATTCATCTCTTCAATAAGTAAAAGGGAGAATTGAGCAGAATATTAATTATGTGTGTGCCCCGACACATATGGTAGCAGGGAGAAACCAGTAGGTATGGGTTGTTGAATCTGTAGAAATGACATGTTTACTCGGTGGACTGTCCATTCTAACTACTATAGAGCTACATGTTTAATCGGTGGACTGTCCATTCTAACTACTATAGAGCTACATGTTTACTCGGTGGACTGTCCATTCTAACTACTATAGAGCTACATGTTTACTTGGTGGACTGTCCATTCTAACTACTATAGCGCTACATGTTTACTTGGTGGACTGTCCATTCTAACTACTATAGAGCTACATGTTTACTTGGTGGACTGTCCATTCTAACTACTATAGCGCTACATGTTTACTTGGTGGACTGTCCATTCTAACTACTATAGTGCTACATGTTTACTTGGTGGACTGTCCATTCTAACTACTATAGAGCTACATGTTTACTTGGTGGACTGTCCATTCTAACTACTATAGAGCTACATGTTTACTTGGTGGACTGTCCATTTTAACTACTATAGAGCTACATGTTTAATCGGTGGACTGTCCATTCTAACTACTATAGAGCTACATGTTTACTTGGTGGACTGTCCATTCTAACTACTATAGAGCTACATGTTTACTTGGTGGACTGTCCATTCTAACTACTATAGCGCTACATGTTTACTTGGTGGACTGTCCATTCTAACTACTATAGCGCTACATGTTTACTTGGTGGACTGTCCATTCTAACTACTATAGAGCTACATGTTTACTTGGTGGACTGTCCATTCTAACTACTATAGAGCTACATGTTTACTTGGTGGACTGTCCATTCTAACTACTATAGAGCTACATGTTTACTTGGTGGACTGTCCATTCTAACTACTATAGAGCTACATGTTTACTTGGTGGACTGTCCATTCCAACTACTATAGAGCTACATGTTTACTTGGTCTACTGTCCATTCTAACTACTATAGAGCTACATGTTTACTCGGTGGACTGTCCATTCTAACTACTATAGAGCTACATGTTTACTCGGTGGACTGTCCATTCTAACTACTATAGAGCTACATGTTTACTTGGTGGACTGTCCATTCTAACTACTATAGAGCTACATG